>NC_044976.1:123990554-124070732 GCF_008728515.1 Papio anubis
AATTCTCCTGAGGTTCACAAGAGATAATGGGGACAACGGTAATATATGAATATAAGGAGATGGCAGTTTTGTTTTTGTTGGGTTTTTTTTAAAACAATAGTGATCTTCTTTTCTTTTTTAATTCAATTTTATGTTTTTTTTTAAGTTCCAGGACACATGTGTAGGATGTGTAGGTTTGTTACATAGGTAAACATGTACCATGGTGGTTTGCTGCACCGATCAACCCATCACCTAGGTATTAAGCCCCACTTGCATTAATTATGTATCTTGATGCTCTTCCTCCCCTCGCCACAGCGACAGGTCCCAGTGTGTTTTGTCCCCCTCCCTGTGTCCACGTGTTCTCATTGTTCAGCTCCCACTTACACGTGAGAACTTGCAGTGCTTGGGTTTCTGTTCCTGTGTTAGTTTGCTGATGATAATGGCTTCCGGAAATGGCAGTTTTGAGAGACTTAGGGCCGATAAGGTTGATTGGAGCCAGGTCAGGTGGAGCAGCAAATTAAAACTAGCAAGAGAAAGCCTGACAAGGAGGTGACAGGTGCATCGAAATGAGAAACAGGCAACTTGCTCCTCACAAACCATGTGGCCAGCAGTAGGCACACCCCAGGCCACTCTTTTTTCATCCATAAAATCATATGAAATCCTGTGTCATGAGGGAGTGCTCCCGTATCAGCAACACGCTCCCCCACCACCATTATAATGCACTCTCCTTGATCCAGCACCCTCGGGGTCTCTTCTGAGACATACTCTCCTGGTTCCTCCTGCGTCCTCTGAAGGCAGGGATTGGCCATTGGAATTGCTGATACTGAACTAAGTACCCTGGCTTAAGTGAGGGTGACAGGGTCCTACAGCAGTAGAGGGAGGTGACAGAACTTAACCATTAGAAGCAAGGTGGCCTCACAACATACCAGGCAGCAAGATTAGGCTGGCCGCGGGGGAGTGTGTCCCGCAGGGATCTACACAGACAGCTAAAGAGCATGGTGCTCCTAGGAACAAGATATACAGGCATCTCCTTCAGAAGGAATTTAGCCTTGCCCACAGAGAGGTCTGGCCTCTGCCCTGGGCTTCTGCAGGAAGCCCTGGAAATATCATCCCTAAGAAATATCATCCCTAAGAAGAGTGTCCTTGTTTTCCTGGAGTTTAGAACCACTCCAGAAAGCCCAACAATGTGATTGATGGTGGAGGCTTTGAGTCACATGTTATCAGCTTAACCTCTGGAGGGCTGGAGACTGAGGTCAGTCACACAGGCAGTACACCAAACGGTCTTCATAAAAACTCTGGTCACCAAAGCTCAGACAAGGTTCCCTGGTTGGCAAAGCCACAGGCTGTTGCCAGGAGCAGCACTGCCCATGACTGCAGGGGGAGAGGATGACTGGATGCTCCCGCTTGGAGCTTTCCTGGACTCTGCCCCATGTGTCTCTTTCTGATATATTGTAGTCTGTATCTTCTCCCTGTAATCCACAACTTTGAGTATAACCACGTTCAGTGAGTGCTGCAAGTTCTTCTGGAAAATTATCAAAACACAGGGTACTGCTAGAGACCCCTGAACTTGTAATTGGTGTCAACTGTGATGGCTGTCTTGTGGACAGTGCTTCCTCTAACTCTAAAACAGTCAACAGGGTACAACTTAATATAATCAATAAAAAGAAGCAAGAATGGATGAGCAGAAGGCTGAGATCAGTCACCAGATAGAAAAGTACCATCTCTTGTCCACTCTCCACACCTGAGCCAGTTCTCGACCCCAAACTCATCAATAGAAAGAGAAACCTGGTCCCCATAGAGAGACATTGTCATACCACAGCAAGTGAACGTAACAACGATTTCCTCACCTTCACCTAAGGTGCCTATGGCCAATTCCTCTGCTTAATCAGTTAGGCTCCTCGCGCCAGGACCCCAATTGCCCCCAAAAAGATGTAACTTCACAGGAAGGGTAATTGATTCTGATCACCACGTAAGACTGCTTCTACATAATGGAATAAGGAGAATATTTCTGAGACTCAGGTGATCCCCTGGGGATATCAATTATTATCCCTACATATAGTTTTCACAGTAAATGGGTAAATACAGCAACCAAGATCTGATAAGGGCATAGGAACCAGGAGCATGCATCCCTCAGGGATGAGAGTCTGCGTCACCCCCCCAGGCAAGCCACCTAGACCAGCAGAGGTGCCAGCCACCCGGAGGGAAATCTATAATAAATCATAGAGCGGGGAGAGGATGTGCATTAGTTGTGACCTGTAAAACAACTGCAGCAGGACAGCCTGTAGTAGCCCCGACTCTTCTCTTGCAAAATTACCCAGAAATCAAAATTGACTACAATTGACAAACAATCGCTGGATAGAATGAATCTGACGTGAGAACCAAATGGATCCGAGTGGGCACAAGCTGTGGACTGTAGTAGATGCTGTGATGCCCACCCTTATCCCTGTTACCTGATCCATGTGGCTTTCACCAGCTTCTGTCAGTGTTGGCCACTAATAGGGCAAGACTGCACCCTTCTCCTAAGAGCAGCCCCTGATCCAATGGAGCTCCCAGTCCAGAAATACCTAAAAGGCTCTGTCTCTCCCTGGGGGTGGCCCGTAGCCAGTGACAAATGGTGCAGGGGTACACAAGGTGGGCTTCTTTGCCTCCAGGTGGGGCAACTCCATTCAGGCTGCAGACCTCCCTGTGGGATGAGAAGAAAGCTAGACTGAGGCCAAGCTCCTGTCTCCGATGAGCTTTTTCCCTGTCCATGCTCTCACCCCCACATCCTCCCAGGTTTCTCCTGAGAGCCTGATAAACCATGGCCTCCTTGCATAGGAATCCCCATCTTAGTCTCTACTTCTAGGAAATCTGACTGTAGACTTACCCCAAATAAGTTCCCTGGTACCAATAGAAAGGGTGATGTCAGCCAGAAGTATCAAGAGTGAGGAGAATGCAAGAATCTGATAAGAAAGGAGGATAAACCAGGCGAGGTCACAAGCCCCATGGTCCCAGTTACTTGCGAAGATGAGGCCAGAGGATTGAGTCTGCAGTGAGCTATGATCACACCACTGCATTCCAGTCTGGGTGACAGTGAAAGACCACGTCTACTTAAAAAAACATTTTGTAATGGAGGGGGCCGGGTATGTTGGTTCACATCTGTAGTTCCAGCACTTTGGGAGGCTGAGGCAGGATTGCTTAAAGCCAGGAGTTTGAGACCAGCCTGGGCAACCTAGCAAGACCATCTCTATAAAAATGAAAAATTTTAAAAATAGCCAGATATAATGTCCTGCACCTGTAGTCCTAGCTATTAGGAAGGCTGAGGCAGGAGGATCTTGAGCTCAGGAAGTCAAGGCTGCATCATTGATCTATGATGGCACCACTGCATTCTATCCTGGGAGACAGACCTGTCTCAAAACAAAAAACAAAAAAAGGATAGAGCCCGGGCATAGTGGCTCATGGCTGTAATCTGGCACTAGGAGGAGGTGAGGTGGGTGCGGATCACTTGAGGCCAGAAGTTCAAGGGGCAAGCTGGCCAGCATGGTGGAAACCCCACTTACTCAAAACACAAAATTAGCTGGGTGATGGCTCCCACACCTGTAACAGCTACCTGGGAGGCCAGGCATGAGAATCGCTCGAACCAGGGAGATGGAGGTTGCGGTGAGCTAAGGTTGAGCCACTGCACTCCAGCCTAGGTGACAGAGGGAGACTCCCATCAAAAAGAAAAAAAAAAGAAGAAAGAAAGGAGGATAATCCCATGACATGAGGCTCAAAGATGGAGGAATTTACAGAGGTGTAAGGAACAATGGGGAAATGGTCTAAACATGACCCTGGTGATTAAGATGAAGCAGCTGGCGCTGCCTGGCTGAGAAAGGAGTTTTAGGGAGCTTAAAACTGGGAAGAAATAGCAACACCCAGTGGAGAGGCCACAAGAAGATGGGCATCTTGTGGGGAGGAACAGCCATTGCATGTTTTGTTTCTGCGACATTTGCCTGTGGCAATTACAAGGCTCAGAGACAAGCATCACTAACTGTCTCCTCCCTGCCCTTCATCTGATGCTCCTTATCCAAAAATGACCACCCCAAAAGCATGGACCTGAATCAGCTGGACTTGTAGCCAGTTCCATGTGTTTTGGAAGGATTTCCCCACTGACCCAAGTCTGACTCTTTTGCCTTTGCATCCCCAGTGCCCAGCCAGAAGCTGGCATTCAGCAAACCACATGTCAGAGAGAGACAACAATATCCGCTCACACTGATCCCAACAAGCAGACACAGGAGCAAGGCCAGAGCTGCAGGGGCCAGGCCAGAAGACAGGGGTCTAGTGCTCATGCCACTGCTCCTCCTTTCTACTCATGAGAGTGGTGCAGAGAGCAAGTGCCCATCTGGCCTCTGGCAAGGCCCCAGGCAAGGGTTCCAGCTTACACCCCGATCTAGAATTAAGCTATGGAAGCAGGATGCATGTCTCCCAAATTAATGTAAGCACAGGTGAATCTCAAACCCCAACAATCAAAAGAGAAGAATGACCCAGTCAGGACTCAGGGCACTGTGGGGAGCATTCTGGAAGCAAACATCTGCTAGGGAGCACTTCTGCATCTAGTGGAGCATCTACAAAGCAGTTAATGAATAACTTCCTGTTCTGTCTTTTTTGTTTTTTTGTTTTTTTGACTTTTAGGGTTTTTGAGGCGGAGTCACAAGCTCTATCGCCCAGACTGGGTACGGCTGAGATCTCAGCCTCACTGCCAGCTCGCCTCCTGGGCTCACGCCATTATCCTGCCTCAGCCTCCGAGTAGCTGGATACATTCACCTGTGGCTATTTTTGTTTTTAGTAGAGACAGGGTTTGCTGCCCGTGTTAGCCAGGATGGTCTCAATCTCCTGACCTGTTGATCCACCCGTTGGCCTCCCAAAGTGCTGGGATTACAGGCTTGAGCCACTGGCGCTGGCCCTGTTCTGTCTAAGACACACACAGCCAAGGAAAAGGAGGAAGTATCTTGTGGGAGTAGATGCTTTATTGTTCATGGGGTCTCAGGGAGGCCCCTAGGTGAGAGCAGAGATGACTGTCCCCCAGGCTCAGCTTCCCTCAATGCATTATCTTATGGTAGTCTATGGCTACATCCCCCAGCAAGGAAAGAAACACAGAATAATTAATCTTCTTATCCTTATTCTCATCTTTTTTCTCAAAGGCAGTGGACAAGTAATCTGTGTCGCTTTTTTCCTGCATGGAGAGAAACACACAAGAAAGAAAAATGAGATTTGAATTGGAAAAAGAGGAAAGAGGAATCCTGTGGTGTGAACATGGCAAGGTAAGTGGGACAGGAGTGGGCAGAAGGGGCAAGAGGCAGCAATGCTGGAGTGCGTTCCTGAGGAGTTCTGTGGGGGCTCCATGAGGCTTACAGGGATTGTCAGGCTCTGTCAGGGTACACTGAGTAAAAAGTGAGGGGCCTTCATCAGCCACAGACCCGCAGACCCACCCACCTACCCACCCATAGAGGCGCTGTCTCCATTCTCCCCAGGGGCCCAGCACAGAGGCGGCGCTTCTTCTCTTACATGGTGACTCCTCCATTTAGAACATTTCCCATTCCAACTTCAACTGGGAGTGCCCAGGTTCCTTTCTTTGGGACACAGTATACATTCTCTCTCTGTTATGTTTTGCTAATAAGAGTGATGCATTCAAACAGTGAAATAAAACCGAGTATATGAATGAGCTCAGCCAAATGTAAGAGTGGTGCTCATGTTATCAATATTCTGATTTCCATTGAGTTCCATCTTGACAAGGCTCCACTTGAACCAGGAAGGAAGTGATACCACAGAGGGATGGGGTTCACGTTGGGCAAAAGAAAATAAAATAGCAGACCGTGTGCAACCTCTCCAGATCACATGGCAGGGGGAGGCCCAGTGCGGGTCAGCAATGTCTGATTCTCTCCTTCCGTATCATCCCACAGATGGATTGATCTCCGAGGCTAGTCCTGCACAAGGCTGGACAGTGGTTCGTGAGGCATATCAGGCTCAGAATTACCCGGCGCTTGTGATGAATTCAGCTCCCAGACATGAGTCCTCAGACATGTCACAACACACGGGACCTCTCCAAGAATCGCTACTTCATTGCCCTGCACAAATATGAATGCTCTCCCAGGCCAGGGCAGGCAGAGTCCCCACCCACACAGCCACGGAGGAAGTTGGGGAAATTCTCCTTCATCAAGTTCACCAGACCCGGCATGTCAATCGTACCATCATCTCCACTGTATTGGTGAAACATCGCAACTATGTCCAACATGACTTTCTCAGGTGGAAGGATGCTCATCTTTGCTTTCAAAAAGCCTTCAGGGGAAATAAAACAGGACAGTGACTGACAGTACAGAACATGAGAAGGGTTGAACAAATGAGGACAAGGCTAAGGTAGACTAGAGAAACCTGTGTTTCTCTGTGTGGTGGGATAAATTGCTTCCAAAGAGGAGGGTAGGGCCATACCTGGGATCTAGGCTCCACACAGGCCAGGAGCAGCAGGGAGAGACAAAGCAGAGAAGCCCAGCTGTAGGCGAGGAATTATGCAGAGAATCAAGGGAGGCACGGGGCCCAGCAACACATGGAAGAACTAAACCCCACAGGCAGGGACCCTAGCCACAATCCCAGCATGGCAGATCACAAGCTCCTCAGAGCAACACCAAATCCATCTCGTCCAGCTTCACAGCCAAGGTGAGAGTCACCGGGGCAGGACAATGGCCTTGGTGATCTGGTCTCCGACCCTCCTGGACTGCTTCGAGACAGACATATGGGGCCACCTTGACTCAAGTGCAAGCCCTGCATGTGATTGCATGCAGGCTCCAGGTGCATATGTGAGCATGGACATGAGTGTGAGCAGGAAACACAGCCTTGTCCCGAGCACAGGGGGCCCTTCCTAGACCCTCACAGGAATGTGAAAGAGGCACGGGTGACCATAGCTAGCCTCTGTTAAAAAGAACAAATAACTCCCTGGTTCTTAAGCTGCCGGATGGGGTGGGAGTGAGGTGGGGGTCGCTTCATGTCTGCTCTTGGGAATTATCTGCACCCTCTGAATCACCAAGGCTGGACATTATTTAAATAAAAAGTTCTGACTTCCCAAAGCAGATCCTCCGGCAGCCTCAGTCTAGGAGCAGCCTGCAGCCAGGCAGAAAAATAGGACAGTGCAGTTCCCATTTCCTGCACTTTCCAAAGAACCAGAAAATGACCTTTGCTCATGCCTGTGGGCATCTGACAGTAAACCCCCATCACTTTCCAATGCAAGTGAAAGCTGTGTGTGCTGGCAACTCACTAAGAGGCGCCCTCTAAAGCCTTTTTGAATCTGAGGCCAAGGCAGGGGCTGAGCCCCGTGCCCAGAGGGTGACTGAGAATTTGCAGGTTGTAATAGGGAGTGAGGGACCTTTGGTTGCTCGATACCTTACCCAGGTAGGGGCAGATCATCTCACCAGGGCTATGATGTGTGGAGGTCCCAGGCCTGGGGCTTCAAGGAGCCTCCAAGGCATTCTCAGGGACTCACCAGCCCTCTGTGAGGCGGGAGCTTGGGGGAGGGATTCAGTACCCCCAGACCCAACAGGAGGATGAATCAGGAGGAAGAAGACAGGAAGGTCCTGTGCTCAGGTCCCACTGGGGACATTTCCACAGGAGTTGTCACAGAGGATGCAGGGCAATGGACGGAGTCTGGAGGTCCAGCCACACCTGGGTTGTACAGATCGGGCTCCTGGGAGCGCAGTGAAGATCCCCTTCCAGGCTGGTGGCAGAGCTGGGCCTAGACCCAGGCTCCTGAGTCGTCATCCACAGTCCTCTTTCCTCCTACAGGAGAAAGTGAATGGCAGGCCAGACACTGGGCACTGCTAGAAAAGGCAGAGAGGTAGGTGAGACTTATCGGAGCTGGGAAGCGTCATGAGGAGAAGGATGAGTGACATTTGTGTGTTTGGACAAAGAGCAGTCTCTTTATAAGGCTCAGCCTGGCTCTTCCCAGGGGCTGGGAGGCCTAGAGCCACCTCTCCCATCTGTTTTTTGGAGCTTTGCCCTACATCAGATGGATTTGGACACAGGAGAGCTATCTTAGGGTTTCACAGCCAGGAATCTCAAGGTCACCAGGTCTCACCACCCAGAGATGTCACCTGAAGCCTTCTCTGTTCCAACCTAATCCAGGTCTGGGGCAGCCAGTGGATGTGACAGATTAGGACAGGGAATGGGAGAGAGACCACTAGGACTCTGGATCAAAAAAGGACGGAATTTCAGATCCCTGCTGTACATGAGTTTCTCTTTAGTCCTCACAACACTCTGAGGTAGGTGCTGCTATCCCCAATTTAGGAAAGAGGGAATTGAGATGTTAAGATTAAAGAAACATCCCAAGTTTACTCAGCTAGGTTCCCTCAGCCATTCTGAGCTGAGTCATAGACCCACATTCATTTCACCACTTGCTGTTGCATAATCTCTACATTTAATGAGAGGTAAAGCACTCGCTTTTCTTTATGTTGAAGATATAACAGTGCATTTTTTTTAAAGTCGAGGATATCGAGATCATTCAGATCCGGCAAAGAGAGCAAACAAATTGACTCTGGCAAAGGGCAGAACAGGAGGATCCATAAATTAGAGTTCCGGATAAAACCTGATCATCTCAACCTGAATATTTCCGTCGCTCCGCTCCGCTCGCTCCGCGTCCATCAGGCTCCACTTCACCGTCTTGATAAAGGCTATCAACCTAAGAAGAGAGCAGAAACTTCAGGGAGGAGAGGCTGACAGAGGAAAACCCAGCTGGAGGTGGTGCCTGAGTGAAGGCTGACACCTGATCACCAGCCAAAGGAAGTGAAAACCGACCCAGATCCCAGCCATGAACAAACGCTCAAGGGCAGAAAAACGCATCATGTCAGGACTGAGACAACTGTAACTAAAAAAGAAAATAAAATCATAAAAATTTAAAACCCACGGTTCGTGCCTGGGTATGAGGAGAAGGATGCATGAGGCCAGCACTGATTGTGGCCAGCTCAGTACTCAGGCCCTTTTCAGAGCTCACTGTTCCCTAGTTTTGCTTCAGTGTTTATACTGCCCAGGGCCAGGAGGTGAGTCCTGCATGGTCTGAGCCACTCCTGACAGTCCTGTTCCTGCTCTGCCTGCCCCGCTGCCAACTAAGACTGACCGTGTGTCCCACTCAGTTCCGGCCACAGAAACGGAGTTCTGCTGGGTGGGACGCCTGGAAACTGCTTTCCTGGCTGAAGGGGACTGGGGCTGTTGGGGACAGGGGCAGCTCGGCCTAGCCCTGTGCTCCTACCCTGCTCCCATGGCAGGGACCCTGGTGCTGGGCACAGAGCAGGCTATCAGATAGTGTCAGCTCTTATCAAGTCCCTGTACACGCCCTGCATGTCACACGAGCCCTCCTCTGGCTCCTAGCCAAGAACAATAGCATGCATCTGGCCTTCACCCTGTCCTCTGCTCTGTCACCTGCTCCACCCAAGCATTCTTATGGTCCCCCAGCCTGATGGTTCCTGCCTCACCTTTGGTGTGGAGCATCATTCTCCTGTCCCAGAACTGAGCAGGAGGCCAGACACTAAGAGGTGTTCAGGCCGTGAGAGGAGAGAATGAAAGCAAGGGAGAGGAACCCAATCGCGAGGGAGCGGCCACCCTCCACCCACCAGGACACAGCTCCAGGGACTGCCTCATAGTACAGAAGGGTGGTTCTCTCTTATCCTCTCACTTTCTAGGAGGACAAACAGCACAGGTGACCCTCAAATCCGGGGCACGTGTCTGACACCCTCTGGGTGCCCCACCTCGGCGGTATAAAGAACCATCCTATGGTAGAAGAGTCCTAGATCACTTATCCCATGGCCTATGGAGACACTTGAGAGGACCAGCTGGCGGGAGGAGTGCTGGTCCTGCCTCCTCACTTCTCTTCGGTGTTAAGCACATTCCTGGAGCTGGGAGAAGAAAGCACCTGCAAGTTACCCTCCCTCTCCAGAGGAAGGACGATGGTGCAGTGGCCCATCCTCTGTTCAAGCCCAGGATGGCTGTCTGTGGGCTGGAGAGTAGTGGTGGATCCCAAGTATCAGCAGGATGCCTGGGTCATAGAAGTTCAGGACCTCAAGAAAGCCTCGACAGGAGGGAACACAGACGGGCTAACCCCATGCAGAGCAAAACTGGCAAGGGAGCATATCAAGAACTGGCTCTTCTCTTAAAGCTCACCTTTAACACCTAAAAGGAGAGAGATTCCTGTAGTGAGCAGTGCTCTGACATCCCAGAGCCCTATGGCTCTGTCTATGGCTCCCCCAGAGATACTGTCACCTGTATGTCCCCAGACTGCAGACTCAGAGAGTCTTCAAATGTCAGAGCTAGCTAAGTGTGATTGGAGATCATCCAATCCTGACCCTCATTGCACACGTGGAGATGCTGGGGAGGCCCAGAGAGGGCTGTGTCTCGTCCAAGGTCACACAGCTCAGGGTGGTACAGCTTGGTCTAGACTTGACTCCCAGCCCGACTCTACCTCCTGCATGAGTGGGAGTGCCTTTTTTTTTTTTCGAGACAGGGTCTGGCCTCTGTCTCCCAGGATAGAATGCAGTGGTGCCATCATAGATCACTGCAGCCTTGACTTCCTGAGCTAAAGAGATCCTTCTGTCTCAGCCTTCCTAATAGCTAGGACTACAGGTGCAGGACACTACATCTGGCTACTTTTAAAATTTTTCATTTTTATAGAGATGGAGTCTTGCCCTGGGGCTGCTGTAGGCTGGTCTCCAAACTCCTGGCTAAACATCCTGCTTCAGCCTCCCAAAGTGCTGGAACTACAGATGTGAACCAACATACCCGGCCCCCTCCATTACAAAATGTTTTTTTAAGTAGATGTGGTCTTTCACTGTCACCCAGACTGGAATGCAGTGGTGTGATCATAGCTCACTGCAGACTGTCTCTGGCCTCATCTTTGAAGTAACTGGGACCATGGGGGCTTCCTTGACCTCATACAGACTTTATCCTCCTTTCTTATCAGATTCTTGCATTCTCCTCACTCTTGATACTTGGCTGACATCACCCTTTCTATTTTACCAGGGGAACTTATTTGGGGTAAGTTCACAGTCAGATTTCCTAGAAGTAGAGACTAAGATGGGGATTCCCATGCAAGTGATATGGTTTATCAGGGAATGCTCTCAGGAGAAACCTGGGAGGATGTGGGGGTGAGAGCATGGACAGGCAAAAAGCTCATCGGAGACAGGAGCTTGGCCTCAGTCTAGCTTTCTTCTCATCCCACAGGGAGGTCTGCAGCCTGAATGGAGTTGCCCCACCTGGAGGCAAAGAAGCCCACCTTGTGTACCCCTGCACCATTTGTCACTGGCTACGGGCCACCCCCAGGGAAAGACAGAGCCTTTTAGGCATTTCTGGGCTGGGAGCTCCATTGGATCAGGGGCTGCTCTTAGGAGAAGGGTGCAGTCTTGCCCTATTAGTGGCCAACACTGACAGAAGCTGGTGACAGCCACATGGATCAGGTAACAGGGATGAGGGTGGGCATCACAGCTTCTACTATGGTCCACGCCTTGTGCCCACTCAGATCCATTTGGTTCTCACGTCAGATTCATTCTATCCAGCAATTGTTTGTCAATTGTAGTCGATTTTGATTTCTGGGTAATTTTGCAAGAGAAGAGTTGGGGCTACTACAGGCCATCCTGCTGCAGTTGTTTTACAGGTCACAACTAATGCACATCCTCTCCCCGCTCTATGATTTATTATAGATTTCCCTCCGGGTGGCTGGCACCTCTGCTGGTCTAGGTGGCTTGCCTGGGGGGGTGACGCAGACTCTCATCCCTGAGAGATGCATGCTCCTGGTTCCTATGCCCTTATCAGATCTTGGTTGCTGTATTTACCCATTTACTGTGAAAACTATATGTAAGGATAATAATTGATATCCCCGGGGATCACCTGAGTCTCAGAAATATTCTCCCTACTCCATTATGTAGAAGCAGTCTTACGTGGTTATCAGAATCAATTACCCTTCCTGTGAAGTTACGTCTTTTTGGGGGCAATTGGGGTCCTGGCACGAGGAGCCTAACTGATTAAGCTGAGGAATTGGCCATAGGCACCTTAGGTGAAGGTGAGGAAATCGCTGTTATATGCACTTGCTGTGGTATGACAATGTCTCTCTATGGGGACCAGGTTTCTCTTTCTATTGATGGGTTCGGGGTCAAGAACTGGCTCAGGTGTGGAGAGTGGACAAGAGATGGTACTTTTCTATCTGGTGACTGATCTCAGCCTTCTGCTCATCCATTCTTGCTTCTTTTTATTGATTATATTAAGCTGTACCCTGTTGGCTGTTTTAGAGTTAGAGGAAGCACTGTCCACAAGACAGCCATCACTGTTGACACCAATTACAAGTTCAGGGGTCTCTAGCAGTACTCTGTGTTTTGATAATTTTCCAGAAGAACTTGCAGCACTCACTGAACGTGGTTATACTCAAAGTTGTGGATTACAGGGAGAAGATACAGACTACAATATATCAGAAAGAGACACATGGGGCAGAGTCCAGGAAAGCTCCAAGCGGGAGCATCCAGTCATCCTCTCCCCCTGCAGTCATGGGCAGTGCTGCTCCTGGCAACAGCCTGTGGCTTTGCCAACCAGGGAACCTTATCTGAGCTTTGGTGACCAGAGTTTTTATGAAAACCGTTTGGTGCACTGCCTGTGTGACTGACCTCAGTCTCCAGCCCTCCAGAGGTTAAGCTGATAACACGTGACTCAAAGCCTCCACCATCAATCACATTGTTGGGCTTTCTGGAGTGGTTCTAATCTCCAGGAAAACAAGGACACTCTTCTTAGGGATGATATTTCCAGGGCTTAGACATGACCTGCAGAAGCCCAGGGCAGAGGCCAGACCTCTCTGTGGGCAAGGCTGAATTCCTTCTGAAGGAGATGCCTGTATATCTTGTTCCTAGGAGCACCATGCTCTTTAGCCGTCTGTGTAGATCCCTGCGGGACACACTCCCCCGCGGCCAGCCTAATCTTGCTGCCTGGTATGTTGTGAGGCCACCTTGCTTCTAATGGTTAAGTTCTGTCACCTCCCTCTACTGCTGTAGGACCCTGTCACCCTCACTTAAGCCAGGGTACTTAGTTCAGTATCAGCAATTCCAATGGCCAATCCCTGCCTTCAGAAGACGCAGGAGGAACCGGGAGAGTATGTCTCAGAAGGGACACCAAGGGTGCTGGATCAAGGAGAGTGCATTATAAAGGTGGTGGGGGAGCGTGTTGCTGATATGGGAGCACTCCCTCATGACACCGGATTTCATACGATCTTATGGATGAAAAAAGAGAAGCCTGGGGTGTGCCTGCTGCTGGCCACATGGTTTGTTAGGAGCAAGTTGCCTGATTCTCATTTCGATGTCACCTCCTTGTCAGGCTTTTTTCTTTTTTTTTTTTTCTTTTTGAGACAGAGTCTCGCTCTGTCGCCCAGGCTGGAGTGCAGTGGCGCGATCTCAGCTCACTGCAAGCTCCTCCTCCCGGGTTCCCGCCATTCTCCTGCCTCAGCCTCCCGAGTAGCTGGGACTACAGGCACTCGCAACCGCGCCTGGCTAATTTTTTTTTTTTTTTTTTTTTTTTTTTTTTTTTAGTAGAGACAGGGTTTCACCGTGGTCTCGATCTCCTGACCTTGTGATCCGCCCACCTCGGCCTCCCAAAGTGCTGCGATTACAGGCGTGAGCCACCGCGCCCGGCCCCTTGTCAGGCTTTCTCTTGCTAGTTTTAATTTGCTGCCCCACTTGACCTGGCTCCAATTAACCTTATGGGCCCTAAGTCTCTCAAAACTGCCATTTCCGGAAGCCATTATCATCAGCAAACTAACACAGGAACAGAAACCCAAGCACTGCAAGTTCTCACTTATAAGTGGGAGCTGAACAATGAGAACACGTGGACACAGGGAAGGGAACAAAACACACTGGGACCTGTCGCTGTGGCGAGGGGAGGAAGAGCATCAAGATACATAATTAATGCAAGTGGGGCTTAATACCTAGGTGATGGGTTGATCAGTGCGGCAAACCACCATGGTACATGTTTACCTATGTAACAAACCTACACAACCTACACATGTATCCTGGAACTTAAAAAAAACATAAAATTGAATTAAAAAAGAAAAGAAGATCACTATTGTTTAAAAAAAAAAACCAACAAAATCAAAACTGCCATCTCCTTATATTTATATATTACCGTTGTCCCCATTATCTCTTGTGAACCTCAGGAGAATTCCGTGAAATGAGTTCTTTTCATCCTTCTGTAGATAAGTCAGCTCTACAAAAGAAGGTAAGGGCCTCACCCGCCGCCACCTAGACTAGAATTCAGTGCTGCTAACTCCTGGGCTGGTGCCTGAGCCCCAGTTGCTCTATCTCATCACGCGTTCTTCCAAGCGGGCCCCCGTGGCACACTGTGCACACCACCGTCTTAGACAGACTCCCTGCAGGGATCAGGCTGGAACCAACCCCATCAGTTGGGCGAGCATTTGTGCTCATGTCTCAGGTAAGGCCTCAGCTCTCCATACTAACTGAAGGGAGCCACACCTGGGTAGGTAGCACTAGAGAGGCTGGCTAACCCTCAGATCTGTCTTCTGCACACACAGTTTCATCCTGGGACTCTCAGGTGATGGTAGAAAACTCGGCATTTCTGAGACAGGCAAGGGGGTTCTGCCCTTTCTGCTCAAGATGAAACCATCTTCCAGGTACCCCCTCCTGCACCTGCTTTGGGGAAAGGTGGTGCAAGTAATACCTCATTATGCTACTTTCTCGAATATAGACAGAATAATAATAATAGTGAGTATATTTAGTAACTACCACTTGTTGATTACCCCCCAAGTCCTTCACATATATTAACTTGTTTAATTTTCACAACAACCTGGGAGGAATCTACTCTCTTTGTCACTCCTTTTACTGATGAGGACACTGACACACAGAGATAATAAGTTGTATGGTAGCCTGTGTCCGGAACCCATGCTTTTAACCAGAGGGCTTTGGAGGTGATTCGGGATCATGGCCTCACCTCCACCCCTTTCCCAAGCTCCTCTGCTTTTTTACAGTTTGACATCTCTGACTCCTGCATATAATTTTATCTGTAGAAAATATCTTGGAATAAACACATTTGAAAACTCTGCAGAAAGAGGGTCTGGCTGGAGGAGGGTAGATGGGAAGCCGTGCAGAGGATACAGTTCCAAGGCACCAGTGCAGATGTATTCAGCGCCCGTGTGTGTATGTGTGTGTGTGTGCAGATGCACGTGTTCGTGTGTGTGCACGCATGTGCTGAGGGGCAGTCGAGAGAATAGCAGAGCCAGAGATCCCTGATGTCAGGAAGGCCACTGGTGCTCCTGACAGACCCTGGGAGAATGAGGAGCGGTGTAGGGGGAATATGAAGGGCTCTGTGAACAGGCCCTATTCAAAGGAGGCATGAGAAGCAGCTGTGAGGAGCACCAGGGTACCTGGGTGGGTGCCCAGGGAGTAATCCAGGCTCCCCTCTCCCACTGGGGAATAATTTGCATTACACCATAGGCCAATGGTAAGCCCAGTGAGTTGGCGGGACTTGTCCCTGCCCCTGAGGTTTCTGTGGGGGATGGACCATGGCTGTCTTGGTGTTTCCAGGGACCTGGTGAAGCTCTGAGATCATGCAGCAAGGGTGCTCACTGGAGTCAGAGTTTTGCAACAAGGCCCCATGTCTGCCCCTCCCCAGCTCTGTGACTTTGTGCAAGCCGCCTGCCAGTGACCCTTTTCCCTTCAGCTGTAAAATGAGATAAAAATCTCAGTTGTCTTCCTGGCTGCCCTGGGAGGACCAGCAAGACGTCTCTAATCAAAGTGGTTTTCCTCGGAAAGCACAGGGGTTTCCTCAGCAGCTGTCCCTTCTGGAGTGACCTGGAGGCCACTGTGGCCAGCAGGAGGACATGTGCTCTGGAGAAGACAGAGGCTTCCTGCCTGTCACCTGGGGCCTAGAGCTCACAGAACAGCCTGGAGAAAGGTCCCTGGGCCATGTCCAGGTCAGAGCCCTGGTTCCTCTGCTGTGCACTGCACTGGACAGTGGCTCCTGTGGGGCAGGGTAACCCCATGCTCAGCCAAGACTGACAGCACAGACCCTGGATTTCCACAGATGGCTAGAAGTGGGCCTCGGAGTCAGTAGGACTTAGCTTCAAATCCTGGCTCTGCCACTTTCTAGGGGTGTCCTCTTGGCAAATCTAGCTAAACTTGGTTCACATCTGTAAACTGAGATAATCATACCCATCACACAGGATTCTCCTGAGAATTAAATGAGACAATGCACGCAAAGCTCTTAGCAGACTGCCTGGCGTGTGGTAACCTGTCACAAATGACAGCCGTATTTACCTTACCGACAGGTGATGAAAGCTCCTCAAATGACTCATTGGATCCATAATCAGGGACTCTGATTCCACCTGCAAATCCCCAAATGCCCTATGTGCTGGGGGCACAGCATCCCTCTCACCTTCCCTCTGTCATCACCCTCCGTTCCAGCCCCAAAGGACTTAGAAAGGCAAGAGGACTCTGCTGGGGGCTCACTGGGCGGGCACAACGGAGCCCTAGGGCAGTGTCGGCTGTGAGTTTCCACCCGGACCAGCGTCATGTTGAGGCAACTGATGGAATAAGCCCCAGGCGCCCAGTCCTGGTCCCAGCCTAGATCTGAGCATCATCAAAGGCACTGCTCTCCTCCCAACAACCTTCTCCCATTTACCTCCCTTCTCTGCCTCCTCTGCGGGGTCTGGTGAGTCCCCGTGTGCCCATGTGCTTCTTCTAGGTTGAAGGCACAATGCCCCAGCCTGCTTGCTGCCTATTCATGAGGAGGAAGGCCCTGGGCTGGGAGTCGGGATGCCTGGGTTCAAGTTACAGCTTGTTCCTGATTGGCCTGTGCAGCCTGCAGGGAAGTCATTTGTCCTCTCCCTCCAGGCCTCAGCATCTTCTTTTGGGCAGTGAGGGGCTGGACTGGATAATCTATATCCTCTCTGTTCTGACTTTTGGTGGTCCTGTGACACCAGGGAGCCTCACAGAAGAGCTGCTGCAGAGAATGTCTCTGTAGACCACTGAGGCCAGAGCTGAGTCCAGGATCCCCAGCGCTGCCTCTGCCTGCTGCAGTCCTTCTTTCTACTGAGAGGTTTGTCCATTTCCCGGCTTCCTGGGCTCAGGTCTCTTCAGGACGCTCTGAGGCACCAGAGAGGCCCAGAGTGAATCCTTCATGTTTGTGCCATTCCCTTAATTTCCCCTTGCTCCCAGCGCTGGGCCCAGAGTTGGGAGCACAGGGATGGTACAAATGTGCAGGGATTGACAGAGTCCTCCAGTGCCCGCTGGAGCATTGTAAGAGGACTTGAGCCCACAGGTCCAGGAGACACATGGAGTGGGGTGACTCAGGCCTCCCCCGGGCTATTGATTGCTGACCTGTCAGTAGCTCCACAAGGACAGGGCACCACCCAGGTTCTTTATATTTTATCTGAGATCCCAGAGCTCTGGGAAAGCTAGGGGGTGATAGTGCCTTTCTTCATGTCAGTGTTTAGCTGGGGAGTCTCACTGCTGATTTCAGCAGTAATGGATCCATAAGTGGACTCCTACTTTCCCCAGCACCTTAAATTCAGGGTCCCTCAGACGCTACCACCTCATTCTTCCACTCCTACAGCCGACCCCCTCCTCCCTCCGCCCACATATCCCACCCTGGGCCTTACAATTTCCACGACTTCCCCTCCCTCTCCTCAAACATTTATTCCCTCCTCTGGATTTCACCTGGACTGAAGGATTATCAGATTCCTTCTGCTCCATCTCAGGGTTGCCTCTCACCTTCCCTGCAGCCCCGGCCCTTACTCCATTCCCTGCCTATCCTGTCTCCTCTCATCCATGTTCCCCACAGTCTCAGACGTTGGAAAGCAAGCCAGGCGACCAGCACTCTTTCCTGCAGCCCTGGCCCTTACTCCATTCCCTGCGTATCCTGTCTCCTTTCATCCCTGTTCCCCAGAGTCTCAGACGTTGGAAAGCAAGCCAGGCAACTGGCGCTCTTTCCTGCAGCTTACTGGACACAGGAGCTGCGGAGCTGCTGAAGGACTTACTCAACCTATGTCACAAATACACCCAAGATTCAGATGCCGTGGGCAGATCTGGCTGTCCAACGTCACCCATTTCCCCACCTTCCTGTCGGCCTGTGTGAGCAGGGACCCAGCGGCTGGGTGGGAGTGGGGCAGGAGTGCACGGCACCCCTGGACCTCACTGGCCTGAGAACCAGCTCATGGAGAGGCACCGGCGTGGCAGGCTGGCGAGCACCTCGCACCTCCCCCCAGCCACGGCACCTCTACTCCTGACTGGAAGGGGTGTAGTAGACAGAGTCCAGGATGGGGTGAGAAGACCCGATTTCCTGCACAGCCCCTGCTGTTTACTTATTTCATTGGTACAAATACGTAAACACCAACTCAGGGAGCCTTAGTTACCTTAGATGTAAAAGTGGGGACAATATCACTTATTTCCTGGGGTTGTCATGAACACTTAAATGAGGTAAAACATGTGCGATGCTTTGTAAGATGGGAAGAGGGACCGTGATGTTAACAAGTGTTATTACGTAGTCAGCAGGCTACGTGACTTATGAGTCAGCAGAAGGTCTCCTGGCTTAAACTATCTCTCTTCTGTCTGCAAAAAAAAAAATTTCCCCCTTCAGATGAACTCTTTGGGTTCATCTGCTCCTTCTGGAAGCTTCTTTTCATGTACCCCTGGGAGCAGCAGTTAACACACAGAATCGTAATGCCAAGTGAAATGGGGCAGCCCTAAAACCCTGGGGAGTTTTTGGTTCCCCCTCACTATGACATCTAACTTCACCATTAAACCATTAACACCCGCTGAACCCACTGGCACAAATAATGCAACAGACTGAATCACAGAGAGTGAGCTTCGACAAGGAGGGGATTCGGAACTGGTGTATTTTGATGGAATGATGAGGAGAGTAGTGGAGGCTGTTTTGTTTTGTGTTGTTTTGTTTTGTTTTGTTTAGATGGAGTCTCACTCTGTCGCCCAGACTGGAGTGCAATGGTGCTATCTCGGCTCACTGCAATCTCTGCTTCCCAGGCTCAAACAATTCTCCTGCCTCAGCCTCCCAAGTAACTGGGATTAGAGGCACGTGCCACCACACCTGGCTAATTTTTGTATTTCCAGTAGAGATGGAGTTTCACCACGTTGGCCAGGCTGGTCTTGAACTCCTGACCTCAGGTGATCCACCCGTCTCAGCTTCCCAAAGTGCTGGGATTATAGGCGTGAACCACCGAGCCCAGCCAAGTGGAGGTAGTTTTGAGACTAGGGTCCAAAGGGTGTTGGCCCATGTAGAATGAGTATTGGGCATTTCAAGGGACACAGGCAGACCTGGCCTCAGAGTTTTGGGATCTCCTATGCATGTTTTCATTTGAGCCAAGAGTCACCAATTAAAACGCCAGGGTCAGGGCTCCCCATCCCATCCATTACGGCTGTCCCAACCCCACCCTCCAGCAACCCCCACCTCACCCCCTACGTATTTCCCCTTAGCCTGTGCCGTCTCCTTCTCATCTTCCTAGTCCAGCCCCAGGTTGTAACCTTCCCTTTGTTTGTTTTCTTCTACTCAGAGGGAATAAAAAAGGGCCCAGATTTCTTAGAAAAGTTGTTTAGGCCAGGTGTGGAGGCTCACGCCTGTAAAGCCAGCACTTTGGGAGGCTGAGGCGGGCGGATCTCCTGAGGTTTGGAGTTCAAGACCAGCCTTAACATGGAGAAACTCCATCTCTATTAAAAATACAAAATTAGCCAGGTGTGGTGGCTCATGCCTATAATCCCAGCTACTCAGGAGGCTGAGGCAGGAGAATTGCTTGAATGGGGGAGGTGGAGGTTGCGGTGAGCCGAGATTGTGCCATTGCACTCCAGCCTGGGCAACAAGAGCGAAACTCCGTCTCAAAAAAAAAGAAAAGAAAAGGACAGCAATCATGATGAGAAGATCAGTTTTTCTGAGTTTCTCTCCAGTGTTGCTGCAGTTGCTAAGGAGTTACACCATCAGTTCCATGACCAGAAGCCTTGTTCCGAAGGTTACAGTTGACCAAGCTCAAGTCCAGAGAGTCTTACAGAGTCTTACTCCACCGCCCAGGCTGGAGTGCAGTGGTGTGATCTCAGTTCACTGTAACCTCCCCTCCCCAGGTTCAAGCAATTCTCCTGCCTCAGCCTCCCGAGTAGCTGGAATTACAAGTGCCCACCACAATATCCGGCTAATTTTTGTATTTTCAGTAGAGACAAAGTTTCACCATCTTGGCCAGGCTGGTCTCGAACGTCTGACCTCAAGTGATTGGCCCAGTTCAGCCTCCCAAAGTGCTGGGATTACAGGGGTGAGCCATACTTATTTTTTTATGTGGTTTTCCCTCTCTTATATGGGTTTGGATACATGCACAAACGCACACACATAAGCACACAATTTTTGTGGTTACCGTTGAAATTTTAACTTGCTTGCAATATAAACTAGGCTAGAGTTAATATCTCTTCTCTCCACCTGAACAATCTAAATAATTCACTTTAAATTTAGAGACTTCCTTTCTGGCTTATATGCTATTTTTTTTTCAGCCTTTCAACTCTCATTAAAAATTGCGTCCCTTCTTTAGGAATGATTATTATTATTTGAGACAGGGTCTTGCTCTGTTGCTCAGACTGGAGTGCTGTGGCAGGATCATGGCTCACTGCAGCCTCGACCTTCCTAGCTCAAGTAATCCTGACTCACCCTCTCAAGTAGCTGGGATTCCTGGTGTGTGCTAGCATGCCTTGCTAATTTTTTCTTTTTTGTAGAGACGGGCATCTCATTATGTTGCCCTGGTTAGTCTGGAAGTCCTGGGTTCAAGGGATCCTTCCACCTTGGCCTCCCAAAGTTCTAGGATTAGAGATGCGAGCCACTGTGCAGGGCCAGGAATTATTAGTTTTGATTTACACAAATATGTAACTATGATTACTCACTTGTTTGCTATTTCCATTATTTATCATTCTTTGTGCATTAGGGTAGTTTTTCTTTTACTTGCGGTACTGTACTTGCTTTTGATATTTCTTTAGTAAGAATATGGTGGGGGTAAGTCTTCTTAGTTTTTGTATATCTGAAAGTGTCTTTATTTCATCCTTTTAAATTTTTTTAAATTATGAAGTACTTTTTCAGACACATTAAGAATAGAGAAAATAGTGTGATAATTCCCTATGTATTCATTGCCCACTTTGATGATGGTCAATACATGACCATCTTGTTCCACTTATAGTACCATCCACTCCTATCCTTCATTTTTGTTGGGCAAATTCCAAACTTCATATAATTTCATCTGTAATCATTTCAATTTGTATTTCTAAAAGATAAGGACAACCTAAGGAGCCCATAATCACCATGTTACTGTCATATCTAAAAATAATTAATAATATTGCTTTAATGTAATCAAATACCCAGTCAGTATTCACATTTTTCCATTTGTGATGGATTTTTTTTTTAAGTTTACTTAAACAGAGATCAAATAAGTTACATTCAGTATATCTGATTGATATGGCTCTAAAGCCAACGTTCCTGTTCTCTTTTTTTTTTTTGCTTTTTTTTTTTTTTTTTTGTTGTTGTTGTTGTTGTTGTTGTTGTTGTTGTTTTTGCAAGACGGAGTTTTGCTTTGTTGCCCAGGCTGGAATGCAGTGGTACAATCTTGGTTCACTGCAATCTCCACCTCCCAGTTTCAAGTGATTCTCTTGCCTCAGCCTCCTGAGTAGCTGAGATTACAAGCAAGTACCACCACACCCGGCTAATTTTTGTATTTTTAGTAAAAATGGATTTTCATCATGTTGCCCAGGCTGGTCTCAAACTCCTGGCCTCAAGTGATCTGCCCGCCCCGGTCTCTGAAAGTGTTGGGATTACAGGCGTGAGTCACCGCACCTGGCCAAGGCTTTTTAAATGTGCAGCTTCACTCTCAATTTCTTCTTTTTCTCCTTTCATTTTGTTGTTGTTGTTGTAGAAAGTGGGTCATTTGTCCTGTAGAATTTCCTACAGTCTGGAGTTCCTGATTGCATCCATGTGATGTCAGTTAACAGATTCCTCAGCCTCTCTCTTCCCTTTGTAACTCGGTAGATCTAGAGCCTTAAGCATATTCAGGGTTCAGGTTTTTTAAAGCAGATTGATTCAAATGTGGAGTTGTCTACTATCAAGAGTACATGTCTGGGTGTCTTTTTCTTGTGTATCAGCTATGAATGATCATTGCCAACAGTGGGCATTTCCAACTCTGCCTGCACTTCTGCAGATAAACAAGTCTGGAGAAAAATGTGCTTACCTTGTTGACTGGTCACACTTCAAATTCATGACCACTAATTCAACTGCACATTCAACACAAATAAGAGAGTATTTGCATATTTCGATTACCCCATCTTCCTTCTTATCAGAATCAGTGGCCATACACTCTGCCTTCCCCCCACTACCATGAACTTTTTATGTTCCCAGCAGAGGTCCATCCATCCTCTTTCACTACATCCCATCCCCCTTGCTTTTATCACTCACTGCAGAAATTCTCCTCTTTTTCTTATGCACCATCATTTTTTCTCTTTTCTGATCTTTTCATTCTATATAAGTATACTGTTATTTGACCTCAAAGCATTGTTTTGACTTCATCATCCTCTGCGATCTTCTCAATTCTCTGCTTCCATTTACAGCAAAAATTTTTTTAAAAAGAAGTTTTACGGATATATACTATTTGTACGTACTTATGGGGTACATGTGTGACATTTTGTTACATGCACAGAATGTATAATGATCAAGTCATGCTATTTAGGGCATCTATCACCTCAAGTATTTATCATTTTTATGTGGTGGGGACATTTGAAGTCCTCTCTTCTAGCTATTTTGAAATATACAATACGCTGTTGTTAACTATAGTTGCCCTCCTCTGCTATCAAACATTAGATCTTATTTCTTCTATACAGCTGTATGTTTCTACCCATTTAACCTCCCTTCACCCCACCCACCCACCTTTCCTAGCCTCTAGTAAGCATTGTTCTACTCTCTACCTCCATGAGATCAATTTTTTAGCTCCCACAGATGAGTGAGAACATGTGATATTTATCTTTCTGTGCCTGGTTTATCAACTCTGGATTTGTTCATATCTTCTATTTTTAATTTCTCTTTTTTCCATTTTCTTTTTGTTTTGTTTTGTTTTTGGTTTTTGTTTTTGTTTTTGTTTTTTGTTTTGGTTTTGGTTTTTTGTTTTTGTTTTTGTTTTGCAGTGGCGAGATCTTGGCTCACTGCAACCTCTGCCTTCTGGGTTCAAGCGATTCTCCCACCTCAACCCCCCAAGCAGCTGGGATTACAGGTGCGTGCCACCACACCTGGCTAATTTTTGTATTTTTTTTTAGCAGAGACAGGGTTTCACCATGTTGGCCAGGCTGGTCTCGAACTCCTAGCCTCAAGTGATCCACCTGCCTGGGCCTCCCAAATTGCTGGAATTACAGGAGTGAGCCACTGCATCCAGCCGATTTTCTATTTTTATCTTCTCTCATGGTGTACTTGGATATTTTGTATGCTAAATATTGAAAATGAAAATGTTTCATTTTCAGGATATGGATGATTTTCTCTTCCTCCAGAGAATTTTCTTTAGCTTCTGGAAAGCAATTAGAGTAGCAGATCATTTAAATCCAATCTGGGATAGAGTTAATTCAAAATTGAATTTTAGGATTTATATTTCTGGATCCATATACTTATTCCTAGGAGTAGCACTTTAGGGGTTCTGACTGAAATCCTGGAATGTTTAGAAAGGTATCTCTACCTTGGAAATCCTCTGAGCTCTGATTTTTATCTCCTAAAGGATCTGATTAGCTATTTAGATTTTGAACAAAAATATTCTGTACTTCCTATTCTGGGCTGTACTTCTTGTCCTGTACAACTTGTGAAAAAATGCATGCCTCAAAAGGAGAAAATTAGAGTGATCAACTCACCATTTGTTGCTTCTCTTTTATCTAAATTCTTGGCTTTCAAGTTCTGGCTGTGTTGGAAGTCCTGAACACTAATTTTAATCTCACCAGCCCTGAATAACTATTAAAATTGCAAATAATCTTCCTTGTCTCTTAGAAGTTATACTTTCTGTTTGGTTTGTTAACTTCTTTGTTCTAACTACTTGAGAACTGATAAATTTCTCAGGAAGAGAAGCAGCTGTAATGTTCAGTGCATTGATTGAGTCTTCTTTCTCTTGGATAACCAGAGCCTTCAAGTCCTGGTTACTTTGGTAGCTTTCTGTTGCTTTGAAAAATATTCACACAGATACATAAGGAAATATATATAATGATGTTCCTCATAGTGTTGTTTGTGGTGGTAAGGAGTGGGAGGCAATATGAGGGTGGGGAAGGTATCCTTGGTGGAGTGGATAGGCAAAATACTGTGGCAGCACATTATAGAGTAAATGCAGCTCAAAGGTAATAATGCTAACTGTGCATATAACAATGTGGATACAAGTTGGAGTTCCACCATAAATTTATTTAAAGTTACATTGTTGGATTGCATGAAATAAAGGCTCTCATGCCCTTCTATATAATTCCCAAAGAAACTGATTGGTTCACATAAACTGCTTTAATTTAGTTTGAAACATGGTAAAGAATAACAAAAGATTTTTAAATTACCTAGATAAAAAAAACCTAAGAAACCAAAGACTCTACTAGAAATTGAGTTTTAATATAAAATTTAAAATAATGGTGAATAAACGGTGCTTCTAGTGAAAAGCAGTAATTATTTCATCCAGTAATATTGAGGCCAAAGAAAGGAGAGCACTGAAGTTTATCTGGTGCTGGTCAGAACTCTTGTAAAATACAAGTAACAAAAACCATAAAACATTATCTCACACTTAGTTAAATATATATATATATATATTCTCTATGATGCATCAACCCCTTTCCTGGGAAGGAATACCAAAGAAACTACCTCACAGATCCATAAGGGGATATATATGTGTTTGCTGTCATGGTGTGGTTAGAGTGACAATGTGGAAACAATCTGGTTGTTTATCAAACACATGGTCTTCTATGATTTTCTGCTCCTCTTCACATTGTTCCCTTTGCCCTCTTTTCTTCCTGGAAAGTTGAGGTCACTCTTCAGGAGCCTACTCAAAAACCACCTGCATGTGGGGGAACATAAGAGATTCCTGTAGAGAAGGCTGAATGTCAGTCAGAAGAAAACAAAGGGAGGCAGGAGTGACGTCACAGTGAACTCAGCACCACGGACAGCTCACATCTTTCTGGGTATATTTATGCAATATACGCAAGTTACTGGACCAGCCTGGCCAACATGGCGAAACTCCATCTCTACTAAAAATACAAAAAAAATTGGCCAGGTGTGGTGGTGGGAGCCTGTAGTCCCAGCTACTCAGGAGGCTGAGGCAGGAAAATGGCATGAACCCAGGAGGTGGAGCTTCCAGTGAGCCGAGATTGCACCACTGCACTCCAGTCTGGGCGACAGAGCGAAACTCTGTCCTAAATTTAAAAATGAATAAATAATTAATTTAAATATATATACAAAAAATAACCGGATGTGGTGGTGCACATCTGCAGTCCCAGCTACTCGGGAGGCTGAGGCAAGAGAGTTGCTTGAATCTGGGAGGCAGAAGTTGCAGTGAGCCAAAATTGTGCCACTGCACTCCAGCCTGGGCAACACAGTAAGACTTCATCTGAAAAAAAAAAAAAAGTTATTGGAATGTTTTCATATCAGAATTTCTTAGGACCGTTTGGATTTCCAGAATCTCTTTCACGTCAGCTGTCATGTCAGTGTGGGCATAAAGCTGTCAATTATTCTTTCTCTTTAGTACCAATATAATGTACAGTAGCTATTACTTATTCCAAATCAAGTAAATTCTTGCTCTAGTATGTGTTAGAACAAAGGTTGAATTCTGATCAATGTGACCTGTGCCCTTAGACCTTGCTCTAAAATATCCTCCTTCCAATGCAGAATGACACATTGCCTCCACCCTATTCCTTGACACTCTTTTGAAGGAATATTGGATGAAATCAAATCAATTTTCTATCTGGTGACTGTTTGGAGCTCTGGGCTGTGGTTGTAGAGATCTCCTGGCCCTCTCTCCCCTTTACATCCATCTGCTTCTGTTCTATAAGCCACCTGGGTGAGTTTTGAATTACACAGTTCTCTTGATGACCTGCCATAGCAAATCAGCAATATCTCAGGATTTGAGATCTTAACTAGGAACTGTATGCCAGACATCTGGTCCCTGCTCTGTGATCACCTCTCTGGGGTGACATGAATGTGTAAATAGAATATTCTAATAGGTGTGATGTATCTTGCATTGGCATAAGCCTGGTGAGTGTGAAATAGTCTCAGGAACATCAGACAAGGCTCCCTTGAGAAGGTGATTTCTAATCCTAGACAAGAAGATGAAGAAGTATTTGTCCATACACTCCATCCTAATTTGTATGTGCCATTGCCAATTGGATGGAATATTATCAGGTGAAATATGAACTGGAAAAATAAAGGGGAAGTTCCAAGATGGCCGAATAGGAACAGCTCCAGGCTACAGCTCCCAGCGTGAGCGACACAGAAGATGGGTGATTTCTGCATTTCCAACTGAGGTACCAGGTTCATCTCACTGGGGCTTGTCAGACAGTGGGTGCAGGACAGTGGGTGCAGGACAGTGGGTGCAGCCCACTGAGCGAGAGCCGAATCAGGGTGAGGCATCACCTCACCTGGGAAGTGCAAGGGTAAGGGAATTCTCTTTCCTAACCAAGAGAAACCATGACACGCAGCACCTGGAAAATCAGGTCGCTCCCACCCTAATACTGTGCTTTTCCAAGGGTCTTAGCACATGGCACACTAGGAGATTATATTCCGTGCCTGGATCGGAGGGTCCCACGCCCACGGGGTCTCCCTCATTGCTAGCACAGCAGTCTGAGATCTCATTGCAAGGCGGCAGCGAGGCTCGGGGAGGGGTACCTACCATTGCTGAGGTTTGAGTAGGTAAATAAATTGGCCGGGAAGCTTGAACTGAGTGGAGCCCACTGCAGCTCAAGGAGGACTGCTTGCCTCTGTAGACTTCATCTCTGGGGACAGGGTATAGCCAAACAAAAAGCAGCACAAACTTCTGCAGATTTAAATGTCCCTGTCTGACAGCTTTGAAGAGAGTAGTGGTTCTCCCAGCTTGGAGTTTGAGATCTGAGAATAGACAGACTGCCTCCTCTAGTGGGTCCCTAACCCTGGAGTAGCCTAACTGGGAGGCACTCCACAGTAGGGGCAGATGGACACATCACACGGCTGGGTACTCCTCTGAGACAAAGCTTCTAGAGGAACAATCAGGCAGTAACATTTGCTGTTCAGCAATATTCACTCTTCAGCCTCTGCTGCTGATACCCAGGCAAACAGGATCTGGAGTGGACCTCCAGCAAATTACAACAGACCTGCAGCTGAGGGTCCTGACTATTAGAAGGAAAATTAACACACAGAAAGGACATCCACACCAAAACCCCATCTGTACGTCACCCTCATCAAAGACCAAAGGTAGATAAAACCACAAAGATGGGGGAAAAACAGAGCAGAAAACCTGAAAATTCTAAAAATCAGAGTGTCTCAGCCCCTCCAAAGGAACGCAGCTCCTCGCCAGCAACGGAACAAAGCTGGATGGAGAATGACTTTGACGAGTCGAGAGAAAAAGGCTTCAGATGATCAAATTTCTCCAAGCTAAAGGAGGAAGTTCGAACACATCACAAAGCAGCTAAAAACCTTGAAAAAAGATTAGACAAATGGCTAACTAGAATAACCAATGTAGAGAAGTCCTTAAATGACCTGATAGAGCTGAAAACCATCGCACAAAAATACGTGACAAATGCACAAGCTTCAACAACCGATTCGATCAACTGGAAGAAAGGGTATCAGTGATTGAAGATCAAATAAATGAAATGAAGCAAGAAGAGAAGTTTAGACAAAAAAGAGTAAAAACAAACAAAGCCTTCAAGAAATATGGGACTATGTGGAAAGACCAAATCTACATCCAACTGTTGTACATGAAAGTGACAGGGAGAATGGAACCAAGTTGGAAAACACTCCTCAGGATATTATGCAGGAAAATTTCCCCAACCTAGAAAGGCAGGACAACATTCTAATTCAGGAAATACAGAGAACGCCACAAAGATACTCCTCAAGAAGAGAAACTCCATGACACATAACTGTCAGATTCACCGAAGTTGAAATGAAGGAAAAAGTGTTAAGGGCAATCAGAGAGAAAGGTCAGGTTACCCACAAAGGGAAGCCCATCAGACTAATAGTGGATCTCTCAGCAGAAACTACAAGCCAGAAGAGAGTGGGGGCCAATATTCAACATTCTTAAAGGAAAGAATTTTCAACCCAGAATTTCATATCCTGCCAAACTGTTTCATAAGTGAAGGAGAAATAAAATCCTTTACAGACAAGCAAATACTGAGACAGTTTGTCACCACCAGGCCTGCCCTATAAGAGACCCTGAAGGAAGCATTAAACATGGAAAGGAACAACTGGTATCAGCCACTTCAAAAATATGCCAAAATGTAAAGACCATTGATGCTAGGAAGAAACTGCATCAACTAATGAGCAAAATAACCAGCTAACATCATAAAGAAAGGATCAAATTCACACATAACAATATTAACCTTAAATGTAAATGGGCTAAATGCTCCAATTAAAAGACACAGACTGGCAAATTGGATAAAGAGCCAAGACCCATCAGTGTGCTATATTCAGGAGATCCATCTCACATGCAGAGACACACATAGGCTCAAAATAAAGGAATGGAGGAAGATCTACCAAGCAAATGGAAAACAAAAAAAGGCAGGGATTGCGTTCCTACTCTCTGATAAAACAGACTTTAAACCAACAAAGATCAAATGAGACAAAGAAGGCTATTACATAATGGTAAAGGGATCAATTCAACAAGAAGAGCTAACTATCCTAAATATATATGCTCCCAATACACGAGCGCCCAGATTCATAAAGCAAGTCCTTAGAGATGTACAAAGAGATTAAGACTCCCACACAATAATAATGGGAGACTTTAACACCCCACTGTCAACATTAGACAGATCAATGAGTCAGAAATCCTCAATAAAATAATGGCAAACCGAATACAGCAGCACATCAAAAAGCTTATACACCATGATCAAGAGGGCTTCATCCCTGGGATGCAAGGCTGGTTCAACATACGCAAATCAATAAACACAATCCAGCATATAAACAGAACCAAAGACAAAACCACATGGTTATCTCAATAGATGCAGAAAAGACCTTTGACAAAATTCAATAGCCCTTCATGCTAAAAACTCTCAATAAATTCGGTATAGATGGAAGATATCTCAAAATAATAACAGCTATTTATGACAAACCCACAACCAATATCATACTGAATGGGCAAAAACTGGAAGCATTCCCTTTGAAAACTGGCACAAGACAGGGATGCCCTCTCTCACCACTACTATTCAACATAGTGTTGGAAGTTCTGGCCAGGGCAATCAGGCAGGAGAAAGAAATAAAGGGTATTCAATTAGGAAAAGAGGAAGTCAAATTGTCCCTGTTTGCAGATGACATGTCTATATTTAGAAGACCCCATCATCTCAGCCCAAAATCTCCTTAAGCTGATAAGCAACTTCAGCAAAGTCTCAGGATACAAAATCAATGTGCAAAAATCACAAGCATTCTTATACACCAATAACAGAAAAACAGAGAGCCAAATCATGAGTGAACTCCGATTCACAATTGCTTCAAATAGAATAAAATACCTAGGAATTCAACTTACAAGAGATGTGAAGGACCTCTTCAAGGAGAACTACAAACCACTGCTCAACAAAATAAAAGAGAACACAAACAAATGGAAGAACATTCCATGCTCATGGATAGGAAGAATCAATATTATGAAAATAGCCATACTGCCCAAGGTAATTTACAGATTCAATGCCATCCCCATTAAGCTACCAATGACTTTCTTTACAGAATTTGAAAAAAAACTACTTTAAAGTTCATATGGAACCAAAAAAGAACCTGCATTGCCAAGACAATCCTAAGCCAAAAGAACAAAGCTGGAGGTATCACGCTACCTGACTTCAAACTATACTACAAGGCTACAGGAACCAAAACAGCATGGTACTGGTACCAAAACAAAGATATAGACCAATGGAACAGAACAGAGCCCTCGGAAATAATACCACACATCTACAAACATCTGATCTTTGACAAACCTGACAAAAACAAGAAATGGGGAAAGGATTCCCTATTTAATAAATGGTGCTGGGAAAACTGGCTAGCCATATGTAGAAAGCTGAAACTGGATCCCTCCCTTACTCCTTTTACAAAAATTAATTCAAGATGGATTAGAGACTTAAATGTTAGACCTAAAACCATAAAAACCCAAGAAGAAAACCTAGGCAATACCATTCAGGACATAGACATGGGCAAGGACTTCATGTCTAAAACACCAAAAGTAATGGCAACAAAAGCCAAAATTGACAAATGGGATCTAATTAAACCAAAGAGCTTGTGCACAGCAAAAGAAACTACCATCAGAGTGAATAGGCAACCTACAGAACGGGAGAATATTTTTGCAATCTACTCATCTGACAAAGGGCTAATATCCAGAACCCACAAAGAACTCAATCAAATTTACAAGAAAAAAACAAAAAACCCCATCAAAAAGTGGGCAAAGGATATGAACAGACACTTCTCAAAAGAAGACATTTATGCAGCCAACAGACACATGAAAAAATGCTCATCATCACTGGCCATCAGAGAAATGCAAATCAAAACCACAAATGAGATACCATCTCACACCAGTTAGAATGGCGATCTTTAAAAAGTCAGGAAACAACAGCTACTGGAGAGGATGTGGAGAAATAGGAACAGTTTTATGCTGTTGGTGGGACTGTAAACTAGTTCAACCACTGTGCAAGACAGTGTGGCAATTCCTCAAGGATCTGGAACAGAAATACCATTTGACCCAGCCATCCCATTACTGGGTATACATCCAAAGGATTATAAATCATGCTGCTATAAAGACACATGCACACGTATGTTTATTGCGGCACTATTCACAATAGCGAAGACTTGGAACCAACCCGAATGTCCATCAGTGACAGACTGGATTAAGAAAATGTGGCACATATACACCATGGAATACTATGCAGCCATAAAAAAGGATGAGTTAATGTCCTTTGTAGGGACATGGATGCAGCTGGAAACCATCATTCTCAGCAAACTATCGCAAGAATAGAAAACCAAACACCACATGTTCTCACGCATAGATGGGCACTGAACAATGAGAACACTTGGACACAGGAAGGGGAGCATCACACACCGGGGCCTGTCGTGGGATTGGGGTAGGGGGAAGGGATAGCATTAGGAGATATACCGAATGTAAATGATGAATTAATGAGTGCAGCATACCAACTTGGCACATGTATACATATGTAACAAACCTGCATGCTGTGCACATGTACCCTAGAACTTAAAGTATAATAATAAATAAATAAATAAATATAAAGGGAAGGCAGGCCCACATTAGGGATGGCCAGTTGCCTTCTGGACTTTAGAAATGGACTTGAAAGTCCAGCAACCGCACCCCAGGGAGACCCTCTTTTCTTTTCGGAGATCAAGGCTTGAGTCAAGCTCTTCAGTCATTTGCATTATTCTTTTTGGCCTAGTTCCAGATTCTGCGTTCCACATTCTGGAGTCCTCTCCTAAGCTGCACAGGCTGCCTCCCAAGCTGGAAGTTTTTAGATTTTGCACTGCTGTTTACATGAAGTGGTATTGACCAGAATTTGCACAAAAGTATTTTATAATAAAAAATAATATAGAGTACTTATTATGAGCTGGGATCCAGTACTGCTATGTGCTGGGTAACCAGGAGATCTGAGGTAACAGTGTTTTCCGCCCATGATTCCAAGTTTGGATGGAAAGACATGAGGGGAATCGGAGGTAATGCAGCCACTATGGTAGGAGCGGGGTCAGAGTGAGGGAGGCGCAAATGAGGCAGAGATCATTAATTTGGAGTGAAGGGATGGTGGTTCACCCTCTAAATGTCTAAGAGACATTGACAAAAAGCTCAGTCTTGAAATGTAATGTGAATGAGACAGATGAAGTATTAAAAGACATTTCTGGCAGAGGCAGCATTTGAAAGATTGGTATAGAGGCATGAAATACTGAGATATACTGATGAGGGGTGTGTTGCGCATACTTGGAATAACAGCGGCTGGGTGAACAGGAGGGATTCAGAGAGTGCTGGGCAGACAGGAAGTCAGGCACCCACCCTTGGGACCCTGGCATGACGGTTCTGAGCAGTGACCAGCAGTCCTGGTGGAGGAGAGAGGAGGAAAATGGGGAAGATGGTTCTAGGCTGGAGATCTGCAGGGAAGGTGTGGCCCAAGGAAAGTGGGCAACAGAGCTAAGAGAGGAAAGAGAGCAATTCTGGGGTGGATGATGGGGGGCAGGCTGCGTAGAGAAGGCAGCAGGGGGCTGGGAAGAGAAAATGGAATCCCAGGGACTGCAGGTCTCTGTGAGTTCCAAGAACAGGTGGAATAAGAATGAGAAAGGGGGAGAAGGAGAGAGAAGAAACCTAATGGTCAGACATTGGGATTTGGAGGTGAAAACTGCAGATCAGTCCTGAATGCTGGTGAGGTGCAGAGTATGTTCAGGAAGGAAGATTCCTGATGAGGAGAGGAGGTGCTGGTCTGTGAACAGAGGTGTGAGTGTGGAGTGCAGCAGTCATTCACAAGAGCAAATAACCCATCCTACACACTTCTGCTGGTCGGATGGAAAGAGAATTTTTGAGATGGTTGCCTGATTCCTCCAAGAAGAATGTTTGCCTGACTGACAGGTTAGCAGCAGACTGACCAGGGTGGTAAGAGAGAAGGAGGAATACTAAGAGCGGCTGCACAGAACATGGCCTGGAAGTGGCACTGGGTGAACATTAACCCTGTGTTGTGGCCTGTATGGAGAGACCCGCCAGCGCTCTGCTAGGACAGCACTGTGTCCTGCTTGTTTCTGCATCCTCAGCCCATAGTACAGTGACTGGCCTGGAGTAGACTACCAATAACAAACTACTCATTACCTGCCAGATAGAGGCGCTGTACTTTCTCATCACAATCAGCATGAGCTCTCTGTGTCAGTCCTTAGGGCATTTCCATGGTGCTGCCTTATTCTGGCCAGACTCCTTATTTGGACTCCTGGACTACTTTGAGCTCCTCAAAATCTGGAATATTCATTCATCACCAGAAATCCAGTCCTGGCATTTAGCAAACCATCATGGAGAACAGCTCAGCTTCAAGGTGACTCCCTCTCACTTCCACAGGGCCACCCACATAGGCACATGCACACAAGCACACAGCACAGGGAGAGGACACAGCCCCTGAAGCCCAGATCACAGGACAAGGGAGCCCATCCTCGGGGAACTACTGAGCCTCCCATTCATAGTCACATGGGCCCTGAGCCTGATCCCACCCAGGAATCCCTATGTGAGTGGTTTCTGTTTCCCCAAGCCCTGGAGAACAGCTGGGGCGGGAGCGGGAGGGCAGGAGCACACTGAGAGATGCCAGCTCCTTCTCAGTGCAGTATCTAAGTACATCCGAATGACCTTGTCCATGCCTTGACAAGGAGGGGCATTGCTGTGACCTGGCAGAGGCCTTCTACCAGCTTCCACCTGTAACCTGCTGCGGTGGCTGCATTTAGGGAGTGGGGCAGAGGCCGACACCAGGACCTGTGTGAGAAGCAGCTCTCCCTGTGTGAGAGGCCACAGGGAGAACATTGGTGGTGGGACATTACTCCTGGGTGACCCACTGGATGGGGGTGGTGGGGATTCTCCAACAAAGTTAGCCTGGAATTGGCAGTTTTGACAATGTAGGTCACCAAAGAGAAGAAGGAAATAAGGCAAGTGTCTGGTGGGAGGAGACACTTTATTGTTCCTGGGATCTCTGGAGGCCCCTTGGTGGGGCTGGATCACTGGCTTCCCCCGGAACAGGGCGCCCCTCCGTGGCTTTGCTTGTGGTAGTCTGTGGCTATGTCTCCCAGCAAGGACAGAAACTCAGAAAAATCAATCTTCTTATCCTCATTCTTGTCCTTTCTCTCAAAGACACTGGTCAGGTAATGTATGCCCTTTTTGTCCTGTGAAGAGAAAAACGTACAAACAAGAAAAATTCAATCACAAACAAGTTTTGGGCTGGGAGGGGAGAGGAGGAGGCAGAGACAGAGACAAATGCCTAGATCTGCATAGGCGTCGTGGCGGGGCTGGGAGTGCCCGGCGAGTGGGTGAAGTTGGGGTGAGGATGTGAATGTTATCCCTGGAGTTCTCTAGGGAGACTTTTTGTCTCAAACCTCAGATGGGAGGCAGGTCCTGTCCCAAGGTGCTCTGTTTAGTGACCTTGGGGAGAGCAGTCCCCTGTCCCAGCCTCACTCTCACCTGTCCCCAGCCTTTAAGGGCACTGGCTACCTTAGTTCTACCCCAGGACCCCCAAATTGGCCCTCATGCTTTGTTCTCTTCTTTCTCTGACCTCCTCTCCTTTCTTCTCTTTTTCCACCAAACTCATCTTCTGGGTTCCCTACTCTTGGTCATCTAGACCCTTTGGTACCTAGCAGCCCACAATTTTTTTCAGATTTGCTAATAAGTCTTGTTTATTGCAAAGAGGGCTATTGATTTCTACTAGCAATGGAACTTCCAGTGCTTTCCCATTAATCTCAAGGATGTTGATGTGGGGCCTTTGGGAAGCAGGACCTGAGCATGTGAGTTTCAGTCTCACAGAGAGGGGGTCAGTGAGCACTGGGAGGGGACTGTGCACCGCCCTCAAGCTGCACACTTTGCTGACCATCTCATAACCTCATTTATATCTGTATAACTCTTTCCCATTTTCATACTTTTTCGCCTATCATCCTTAGATTCCCATATGATCCAAGCAATAAATTTGCAAATGGGAAATGTTTTAATCAGAGGATGAGGGTGACCCGTCCAAAGACACATAGTAAAATATATCCTCAGCCATGCCAGCGTCCAACCAACATTGAGAAGCTAAACCCCGACTCACACAGGCACTGAGGAAGTTGGGGAAGTTCTCCTTCATCATCGTCAGCAGGCTTGGCTTGTCAATCTTGTCATCACGTCTGGTGTATTTGTGAAACATGTCGATCATGCCTATTATGGACGTCTCAGCTTGAGTGTTGCTCATCTTGGCTTTCAGAAAGGCTTCAGGAAATAAAGACAATCTTTTTTTCCCTTCATTTAAGTTAGGGTCTCTATGTGGGGGTGTTGGAAGGAGGGCTGAGGACAGAGGAAAAACAGCCCTAAGATGGAACAGAAGGAACTCGATTTTTAAAAATGTGATGGGATAAGTTGCTCAAAAATGAGAGGGTAGGACCAAGTCTGAGACCTGGCCCACCCTGGCCAGGGCCAAGAGGAGATGCAGGTGGATGGCGGAAGTCCAGCTGTGGGCAGAGCTTTGGAGAGGGAGAAGCAGAGAGAGTCGGGGGCCAGCAACACATGGAAGAACTGAGCTGGGACCCCTCCAGTCTCGGCCAGCACATGGCAGACCCCACTCCTAAAACAGCACCAAATCCATCTCCTCCAGCTTCACAGCTGGGGTGAGAGTCATGGGGGCAGGACAATAGCCTTGGTGATCTGGTCTCCGACCCTCCTGGGCTGCTTCAGGAACCAGACACCGTGGGCCCCACCTTGACTCAAGTGCAAGCCCTGCATGACACGGTGCATGCAGGCTCCAGGTGCACATGTGAGGATGGACGTGAGTGTGAACAGGAAACACAGCCCTGTCCCGAGCACAGGGGGGCCCTTCCTGCATTCCCCTGGGAATGAGAAACGGGAATGGCCTCTGTTACAAGGAACAGACATAACCCCCTGGTTCTTAAGCTGCTGGATGGGATGGGAGTGAGGTGGTTGTCGCTTCATGTCTGCTCTTGGGAATTATCTGCACCCTCGGAATCACCAAGGCTTGACCCTGTTTAAATAAGAAGGTCTGACTTCCCAGAGCAAATTGTCCAGCCGGTGGTCAGTCTGGGCTGGCCTGCACCCCAAGCCTGAAAAATAGGACAGTGCAGCTCTCACTTCCCACACTTTCCAAAGAACCAGAAAAGGACCTTGGCTAACGCGTGTGGGTGTCTGACAATAAACCCCCAACTCCTCTCAACGCAGGAGAAAGCTCCATGCTGGCAACTGACTAAGAGGAGCCACCCAAAGCTTTTTTGATTCTGAGGCCAAGGCTAGACACCAAGCCCTGTGCCCAGAGGGTGCCTGAGAATTTGCAGGTTGTGGTAGGGAGTGAGGGAGCTTTGGCTGCTCAATACCTTACCCAGGTAAGGGCAAGCCATCTGGCCAGGGCTCTGCTGTGTCGGGGTCCCAGGCCTTGGGGTTTGGAGAGCCTCCAAAGCATTCACAGGGGATCCTTAGCCCTCCACCCTCTGTGGGGGCAGAGCTGGGGAGGGGATTCAACAACTGGGACCCCAACAGGCAGATGAATCCAGGGAGGAAGAAGACAGGGAAGGTCCTGTGCTCAGGTCCCACTGGGGACATTTCCACAGGAGTTGTCTCAGGAGATCCCAAAGGAGCAACGGACAGGTCTAGTTCAGCGACCTGGTTGTACAGATGTGGGCTTTTGGTGTCAAGTGAAGGTCACACAGCCCAGCGAATGGCAGAGCTGGCCTAGACCCAGGCTCCTGAGTCTTCGTCCACAGCCCTTTCCCTTCCTAGAGGGAGCACAGCAGACTGGGCACTGGGCACTTCTAGAAAACGCAAAGAGGTAGGTGAGACTTACCGGAGCTGGGAAGCGACACGAGAAGCAGGATGAGTGAGATGTGTGTGTTTGGAAAAAGAGCAGTCCCTTTATAAGGCTCAGCCTGGCTCTTCCCAGGGGCTGGGAGGCCTCGGGCCACCTCTGTCATCTGTTTCTTGGAGCCTTGCCCCACATCAGGTGGGTGGGACACACCCAGTAGGCTGTGCTCAGGGTTTCTGACCAGGGAGCCAGGTCACCAGGTCCCACCCCACCCGAGACCTCACCTGGGGACTTCCCTGGCTCAACCTTGATTTGAGGGTAAGGCAGCCAGTGCATGTGTAGTAGCAAGTCAGGAAATGGGAGAAAAGAGCACTGGGCCTCTGGACCCAAAGAGGATGGAGTTTCAGACTCCTGAAGGTAGCATGGTCTTGTTTGTTCCCTCTCTCAGTCCTTCCACACAATTGTTGTGACAGCCTGTTCTACGACCCCACCGTGTACTGAGCATTCTAATGTCCAGACATCAAGATACCTGCTGCTCCTGCATCCTCCTCAACCCTCATAGTCCTAAGAGGCAGGTGCTGCAATCTCTATTTTAGGAAAGGAGAAGTTGAGATGTTCCCAAGTTTACTCAGCTGGTAAACACAGCAAATCATCATACGAACACAGAAGAGGCAAAATCAAATCCTTAGTCGTGTGCCCTGTGCTATAGGTCATGGGTCACATCAGGGTCTGCCCTACGGGAACTCAGAGTCCAGGGAGGGAAGCAGGGTTACTTCATTGCTAACCATTGGTCAGCCCCTCACAGAAGCCCTGGACTCAGGTGGGGGGACTGGGGTCAAGGTCCCACTATCTAAATTGGGTGGCGGAGTGACCCCCCGTGGAATGAGCCTGGAGGCAGGGAGTGGGAAAAGTTCTTTCCTGCCCCATGGCACTAACTTCCCAGAAAGTCTTCAGCGTTTTTCCTCCTCCTATGCAAAACAGCCTGTGTAGGAGTTGGGAGCTGTGCCCTTGGCTATAATGTGCCCTACCCTGCTGTGGAAAGCCTGACCCAGGTAGGGGCAAGAGGATTGGGAAGGCATGGGAGTCTCTGGGGCATGGTGAGGAAAGGGAGATGATGAATCACTGACATGGACATTTTCTGCTAACCCCTTCCCATGTTCCTTTTAGGGTACAAGAGAGCTCCAGGTTCATTTAGTGCCAGCCCCTTAAGCACTCTGGGGCTCCGTAGAGCTGATGTGATGTCTCCCTAGGTGGGACCTATTTTCTCCACCCATCATATTTCTTCAACTTCCTTCTCCATCAGTACTTATGTAACCAGGGGGGCCTGTTTCTCCCTCTCCCACTTCCCCATATGATGGCAATATTACTTTTAGTGGCAAAAGATACACACACACAGACACACACACACACACACACACACAGTGGAATACTACTCAGCTATGAATAAAGAATGAAATCATGCCTTTCACAGCAACATGGATGGAACTGGAGGCTATTATTTTAAATGAAATTACTCAGAAACAGAAAGTCAAATACTGTGCACCTCCATGTGTGAGTGGGAGCTACATCACGCATACAGATGGAGGTAGAGAGTAGAATCATAGACACTGGAGACTGCGAATTGCAGGAGGTCAGGCGGTGGGTGAAGGATGAGACATTTCTTGGTGGGTACAATGCTTGCTATTTAGGATGGCTATGTTAAAAACTGGACTTCACCACTGTGCAATATATTCATATACATTTGTATGCAGGTTTTTGTGTGGACATAAGTTTGCAATTCTTTTGGGTAAATCCCAAGGAGTGTGATTTCTGGATCCTATGGTAAGAGCATGTTTAGTTTTTTAAGAAAGCACCAAAAACTGTCTTCCAAAGTGGCTGTACTATTTTGTGTTCCTGCCATCAGTGAATGAGAGTTCCAGTTGCTCCACATCCTCCTTCAGCATCTGGTGTTGTCGGTGTTCCAGATTTTGGCCATTCTCATAAGTGTTTACTGGTATCTCATTGTTGTTTTAATTTGCATTTTCTTGAGGACTTACGATGTGGAGCATCTTCTGATACGCTTATTTGTCACCTGCTGTGTCTTCTTTGATGAGATGTCTGTTCAGGTCTTTGGCCCATTTTCCAATTGGTTGGTTTGTGTTCTTATTGTTGAGTTTTAAGAGTTCTGTGTATGTTTTGGATAACACTCCTTTGTCTGATATTTCTTTTGTAAACATTTTCTCCCAGTCTTTAGCTTGTCTTTTCATTCTCTTGACAGTATCTTTCACAAAGCAGAAATGTTTAATTTTCAAGAAGTCCAGCTTACAAATTCTTTTTTTATGGATTGTGCTTTGGTGTTGCATCTAAAAAGTCATCACCAAAACCAAGATGACCAAATTTCCTCTTATGCTACCATCTAGGAGTTTTGTAATATTGTGTTTTGCATTTAGGTCTATGATTCATTTTGAGTTACGTATCATCACTGTTTAGAAAAAAGGACCAGAGGAAAAGCAATACAAAAGGAATGAGGGACAACAATATTAATACAAGACAACAAAGAATTCTAAGAAAATGGATTAAAAGAAAAAGAAGAATATTTCTTATTGATTAGTGTGCAAGTGACCAAGATATAATAGTCTTATCCTTTTTTTCTTTCTTTCTTTCTTTCTTTCTTTCTTTTTTTTTTTTTTTTTTTTTTTTGAGACAGATTTTCACTCTTGTTACCCAGGCTAGAGTGCTATGGTATCATCTTGGCTCACTGCAACCTCCTCCTGGGTTCAAGGATTCTCCTGCCTCAGCCTCCAGAGTAGCTGGGATTACAGGCCCACGCCACCACACCCAGCTAATTTTTGTATTTTTGGTAAAGACGGGAGTGTCATCATGTTGGCCAGGCTAGTCTCGAACTCCTGACCTCAGTTGATCCACCTGCCTCGGCCTCCCAAAGTTCTGGGATTACAGGTGTGAGCTACCAGGCCCAGCAATAATAGTCCTATCCTTATACACACAAGAACATAATTTTGAATAATATAAAGCAAACACTGAAAGAAATTAATGGAAACTGACAAACTTATATCACTTGGCAGGTTTTGGCAGATTCTGCCCAGAAACTCAACAGAGTCGTCAGATAACAAAACACCAGTAATGGTACAGAGCAGGACCGGCAGATACTGCCACGGCCCAGAAGCAGCCCCGGACACAAGGCCCTGCAGATGTGTCCAATAAACGCTAACCTCCAGAAACAGGTGGCCAGCTGTATCTGGCTTGAAGACCATAATTTCATGATTCCTGATATAAACTATTTGAACAACACACTTAAATTTATTTACACACACATACATTCATAAATTCGTGCCCAACCATAGAGAATACACATAAATTTCAAACATACTTGAGACATCCAAAAAACTGATCATTTGTTTTTGCTAAAATGAAAATCTCAGCAAATTAGCTTTAATAGGGGCCTTATCTTTTGCACTTGCTGATCAGGTTGAACCCTGTGAGCCCTTCCCCTGTGTCATGTCTGGAACAAACACTCTCCATAAACCTGCCCCGCCCCATCACACATCCAACCTCCCAGCCACTGCTGATCCCCCAGGAGAGCTCACAACAGGCTGGTCCTGAACAGGAATCTGGCTGGTTGATATCTTCATCTCCTCCTTCTTTTGGGGGAGCTCCCCTCTCCCGAGTCTGAGGTAGGGGCAACATCCTTCTGGATCTATTGAAGATCTCAAGTTGCTGAGGGAAGAGGACAGAAAACAATTTGTTCTTTTTGCTGTATTTTATCCATTCACTTATGCTATGAGTGCTGACTCTGTTCTGGGTGTGCGGATGTTGGGGTGGCAGGGAGATGGAATGGATGTGGACCGTGCTTTGAGCAATGCTCTGGTCCCAGGAGAGAACTCCAATAAACCACTGGGTGTTGAGAGAGTGGAGCGGGACAGAGCCAGGAAGCCCCAGGTCCCCAGGCAGTTCAGTGGTCACTTGCTCTGTGAAGCCTTCTCCAGGCAGAGCCATCATCCCCATGTCCCTGCGCATCTCAGTGACAGCCCTGGCTGCACATACACTATGTTTGCTGCCACCTGGCCGTGTCTTATATTGTGCCCCCAGCCTCCAGTGCAGAGAACTCCATAAACATTGGCCGAACTAGCAAGTGAGGCAGGTGTCTTCAGAAAGGTTCAGATAAAGTGTGTGGGAATTCAGAACAGGGGAAATCACTTTTCAGGTGGGGGAACCAGGGGAAGTTTTGTGGGGGCGCCCTTTCAATAGGCCATAGAGCACTTCCAGGAGCCCCGGTGAGAGGGACAGGGCCGAGGGAGCCACAGGAATGTTCCCAGACAGCCAGCTGTTCTGTTTGGGGTCCTTCTGGGTGGTGTTGGCCGGCTGCATCTCTGGACTCGAGCAGCAGTTGGGAGAGCGGGACAGAGAGAGTTCCATGGTGCTCAGAAGAGATTATTCGGACTCAGTTCTGCTGTGAGCCACCCACACTGGAGGATCCATCCACACTGGAGGAAGAGGACACCCAGCTGCAGCCCAGAGCCTGTGGTCCCACTGTTAGGTTTTGAAGGGAAGGCAAGGGTTAAAGACAGACACAGAGAGAGTCGGGGGCTCTATGGCAAGGCAGGTTTTATGTCCAGCACAAGACCCGAGGAGGTGGGGGACCAGCTTAATGCCAGACCCCCTGCCGCTTACAGGCTGGGGTAATTTATAGGTCTAGGTGGGGGTCTGGGCAGTATGTCTTGCTCGCTGGGAGGATATTGATAAGATGTTCACACCATCGGGTGGTTTGGACCTTTTTCCCGCGGGTGTGATAGGCTGTTCCTTGGACCTTTGCCCCGCAGGATACCATAGGGATGTTCCCTCAGTTGGGCCTTTGCCCGGCAGGGTATGATAAGGGTGCTCTTGTGCCTTGTGGTCAGGTGGTTAGGCAGGATGGTTCTCACGGCCCGAATCCACGTGGAATGTTTCACTCTGACCAGGCTCTGCAAAATGGCAGGGGGCTTACAAAATGGTGCAGTTTGGACTAACACCCACCATCCCGTCTAGAATGGGTTTGCTGGGAGGATTTAGTGTCAATTCTGTTCGCCAGATAAAGGAAGTTGCTTTCTCGGAGGCCCACACACACAGACAGTGCTGGGAAGTGACCCATGCGTACCCCGAGAAATGTATCTGTTCAACCAAATTTCACGTTGGCCATGATCATTCCTCACCTCACCCAAGTTTAAGAGGAGGCTGGGCCCTGTAGGTTAAAACTGGCAAGGCGGAGAAAGCGGTGGAGGCCACTCCAGGAAGGTTCTCTGGCCAAGGGGGACTTTACAATTTTGACTTACAGGCAGGGCTGTTCCTGTTACAGTTGGCCCCAGTCAGAGGCCCAGGATGAAACTCTGGCCCTGAGTGCAGAGACTTGGTTTTCTGTTTCCCAAGCTTCCACACGGTGGCGCCACCGAGCACCCACCGAGCACCCACCGAGCACCCACCTCGAGGAGTTGGGAGTTGCGTGAGGCGGTTCCACGTGGTCGGGCCGTCCTTGTGGGTTCTCGCCCTTATTTAGGTTGTGAGTCCCACCTCGGGCAGCAATCTCACAGCTTTTTAAAAAAGAGATCTTCACCAAAAGCTTCTGAAAGGCAGAGGGCTCTTCTTATTTAATTTGCATTCTTCTCTCCCTCCAATGCCTACCAGAGGGCACTGCACAAAATCATATACGGGGATGCAATTGTTAATTGACTTGGTAGAAACAGGAACAAATTAAGATAATTAAATTTTTAGTAATGGTGGGTTAAGTAAATCTTGATGCCTGTACACATGGAATCCCTGTGATGATACGAAATGGACATTTGGTCTTTGTCCCTGTTCCTGACGCTGAGCGTCTGAAACCTCTGGAATCTCCTGAATGACAGGGGTGAGGGAGCATCTTTTGTTACTCATAACAATCCCCTTCCAGCCATACTGAGTGTGTGCTAATGAGGTGACTCTTGGTGGACCCCTAGACAGCTTCACGATGGGGCTGGTTGCCAGAGGAAGCAACCATGTGATTGGAGGGCGGGAGCTTTCAGCCCCAGGCTGGGCCTCCAGAGAGCGGCTGGGCCTCCAGAGAGCGGCTGGGGAAGGACTTCAATGACCAGTGGCCAATTGTTTAATCAACCATGCTGAAATAAAGTGACAGCCATAGAAACCCCAAACAATGGGGCTCAGAGAGCTGTCGGGCTGCTGAGCAGGTGGGGTGCCGGAAGGGTGGGTGCCTGAGTGGGCCTGGGAGCTCCCTGCTGCCCCTCATACCCTCTGTGTCTCTTCCACGTGGCTTTTCCTAAGTTGTATTCTTTGTAACAAACCAGTAATCATGGGTAAAGTGCCTCCTTGAGTCCCGTGACCCCTTGTAGCAGATTATCCAACCTGAGGAGGGTTTTTTAGAAACCTCCAATTTTAGCCAGTCAGTCAGAAGTATGGGAGGTCAGGTGCTGCGATTGGCATCTGAAGTGGGGCCAGTGTTGTGGGGCTGAGCCTTCACCTTGTGGGGTCTGTGCTAACTCTGGGTAGTTAGGGTCAGAATGGAGTTGCAGGATATCCTGTTGGTGTTCAGAGAGTTGGAGAACTAGTTGGTGTGGAGATTTCAAAAAAAAGAAATACAACCCCCACAAATTTGGTGTCAGAAGTGTTGTGAGCCAGAATGGTTCAGGAATTCCATATAATGTAGCTATCTAGAATCAATCACTCAAAAAATATTTAAGAATTGGGGAAATGTTTTAAAAATAGCCCTCATTGAAAAAGCAGATGATAAAGCAGCTGGGAAAGGGCAAGGCCGTGGCCCACAGGGTGGACGTGGAGTGGGCTTGGGGAGTGGGTTAATGGGACGTGATTGTTCCACATGAGACAAGGCCACAGAACTCAGGAAACAAAGCTTGTTTTGAGCAAGAGTCATGTCAGATTTTGAGAGAAGGCAGAACAGAGAGAAGATATCTTTACATAGGTGAAGCTAATAGTTCGTAAGAAAGTGTTCTCCGCCTTCACATTCACAGCCAATTGATTTTCAACAAGCCGGCCAAGCCCATTCAATGGAGAAAGAATAGTCTTCAACAAATGGTGCTGAGACAAGTGGGCAGCCACATGCAAAATAATGAAGCCGTACCCCTTCCTTCCTTCGTACACACAAATTAACTCAAAATGGGTCACAGCCCTACACATAAGAGCTAAAACAGACTCTTAGAAGAAAATATAGAAGTAAATCTTCAAGACTGAGGTCTTGAATATCTTTGCATATGCTATTGAGGCTTTATAACTTTGCTTTCCACAGTTAGACCTACAATCCACTTGGAATTGTTGTTTTGTCTGCTTGTGAGGTCTAGTTTCATGAGAATGAGCATCCAATTGATCCCATAAAATGTATCGAAAAGCTTATGCTCAGCAGTGCCACTTTTGTCACAGAATAAATATACTACACGCGTGTGTCTTTTTCTCAGGCCTCTGTTTAGTTCTGTTGATCTATTTGACTGTCCTTGAACCAGCCCAGCAGTATCTGTTACCAGAGCTATTGTGATAAATCTTCACGTCTAGTACTGTAGATCCTTCCATCTTTTTCATGATTGTCCTGGGTATTCTTGGCCTTTCCGTATACTTTTTAGAGTTAACTCGTCAATTCCAGCAAGGACTTTGGGATTGGGATTGCACTGAATCTATAGGTTGTGTTTGGGAGAACTGACAGCTTTACAATAGCAGAGTGTTCCAGTCCATGAACATGGCATATCCCTTACTAAAAACCTTTCAGTGGTTTCCCATCCTGCTTAAAGTTCAAATTTTGCTTGTCCTCTGCCTGCCCCTCATACCTCATCTCCTGTCTCTCTGAACTCCATTTACACCACTCCAGCCCTTCTTTCTGCCCCTCCATCAGCCCAGACAGGCTCCCCCTGAGCACCTCTGTTCCAGCTCTTTCCTCTAACCATGGGGCCCTTCTCCTGCTCTCCCCAAGGGTGGATCCCCTGTTATTTATTCTGAGCCAAATATGAGTGGCCATGGCCCATGACACAGGCTGAGGCATGTGGATCACCTGAGGTCAGGAGTTTGAGACCAGCCTGGCCAACATGGCAAAACCCTGTCTCTACTAAAAACACAAAAATTAGCTGGGCATGGTGGCGGGCACCTGTAATCCCAACCACTTGGGAGGCTGAAGCAGGAGAATCACTTGAACCCAGGAGGCGGAGGTTGCAGTGAGCTGAGATCGCGCCATTGCACGCCAGCCAGGGAGACAGAGTGAGAAAGATTAAAAAGGTCTGTAAAGAAAAAAGTATAAATAGGCTAGTGAGAACTGGCAAAAATCCCAAAAGGAGCCTCAATATTTAATCAGTATAACCTGGTTCATTGTCTTGAGTACCATACTACATTTCTTTAATTTTTAAGATAATTGCTTGATTCTCTTCACCTCCACCCCACTGCCCTCTTAGCTAACAATTGAATATTATCCTTCTTGAGGTCTTTCCAATCCTTGAGTTGTCTAAAACCCTTGGTGGGAGCAGACTTGGGGTCGGGAATGCTTCAAGGGTCAATTGTGGGTAAACTTCTGAAGACTCAATTCTAATTTTTTTTATCTTGCCCAAATTCCTATTTAAGGGATCTGGGGAGACAAGCCCTACAAACCATAAATTCTCATCAGATGGGTTTTATTTAACCCTATATATCATGACTTACTTTCCATCTTGACTCCCGTATAACATTACAAGGCAAGAAAGAAAATCAAAATATTTTACCCCAAAAATATGTTTCTTTGTCACATGTTGAAATGGCCCTGCAAGCTTTGTCCTTTGTGGGGGAAAATTCACATGTGTAAAAAATCTCTATTAACACAGCTAGACCTTTTCCTTCCAGGCCCCTACAATTCTGAATAGATTAACTGAGAGTCTAGCACCTTTTAAAGGGTCTGAATATGAAATATTTTGTCAACTACTGTTTCTAAGGGCAACTTCTATGAGACTTCAAAAGAATATTGGTCTCCACAATCTTTTATCTTAACCTGAACATTTCCTTTCTATTTGTCCCAGGTCCTTCCTCTCCATTAGCCTGCCCAGCATACCTGGAGCGCCTGCAGATGGCAAGCTGTGAGAAGTAGAAGTAGAAGCTAGAAAGCACTTCCCTAAAGGCAAGCACTTGCTAATCACAGGTCTTAGCTGAGGGAAGGGAAAGAGAAGACTTGTCTTTGAATCTTGTCAATGAAGATTGAAGTCTCTTGGACAGCACAAAGGATACAACTGGAATGGCTGTGAGAGGCCATTCATGAGAGGCAAAGCAGGTGGGAGTTGGAAGTGGTGAGCCAGGACTTTGGGCAATTTATCTTAGCAATCACTTGACTCTGATGACACCAGGCATGGAAAAGCCAATGCTGAATAGAATAACACTGGAAAATGAGAGTGAGTGGTTCACTGTGACCCCAATCCAAAAGAAATAGTCTAATAGGGGAATTTCAGTAACAAGCTGGAGGTGAGATACTTAAAGGTATAGGACCTTTTTCTTGTCCCTCAAATCCCAGTTTTTGACCAAATAATGGCAACTATATATATATATGCCACTTGGGGTTAGTTTGGATCCTCCAAGAAGAGGCCAAGATTAGGCATGCAAAAATGTCTTTGGAGGAAACATCTGTGAAGGGATGACTGGGGAGGAAGAAGATAGCAAGAGAAGTCAAGGAAAGTCTTCAGACTTCAATACAAACCTGACACCTGAGAAGAGACCCAAGAGGAAGGAGAATTGGGTAAGAAGAGTCTCAGACTACAGCATAGTTCCAAGAAAGGGTTGGCCATGCGTGTGGGGAGTCCCCAAGCCAGTCATCCATGGAGGACCCCCACATCTTTCAGTAACAGGCCCGCCTTGGTATTCCTGCCACGCTCAGTCATTGCCTGAGAGAAGCCCAACAGGAAGTGTGGACCAAGTGCAAAAGTTTTGGTGGACTTAGAGGGGCAGCTGCTGGGATTGTCAATCCACTCTGCTACCTGTAGCAGGAGAGCCCTGTAGCAGGCATATTTTTATAACCTCTGTAGTCCACTTCTTGTCCATCACAGATCTGCTTTTCCACATTGGCTAGGGAAGAGCTCCTCCATGGTTACCATGGGACTCTTTCCCTAAAGCATAACTCAGAAGACAGAGACTAGTGAGTGAATTACCGTGCATCACTGTAGCTGGTCTCAGAGATGTAGCTGGCACTCCTCTCCCTCTTCTTCTATGCACTCGAAATTGTCCTCACCCTTCGTTATCACCTTGGCAGATCTTAATGATTTTCCTAATGGTATAACCCAAATCTTCGTTTCCGAGGAGACTGAGTCCTTGACCATCATCTCGTTCTCAGACCAGAGTTCTTGCACTTATCTGTTCATAGTTACAACAGGGCAAGGGATTACCACGAAGTGGTCAAGTGAATCACTTGGGTCCTGCACATATTCCTCCCTGCCTCCATTGTGTAACAGCAGCCCTATCTCCTGCGGATCCACATCAATTACTCCTGCCCCAAGACTGACTCATCTTCTGCCCTATTGGTCCCCTCTCCCTAGTTGGTCCCCTGTTGACCTCCTCTACCCTGTTGGTGCCCTGGTAGCAGCTGTAGCTTGTAGTTCAATGTGGCCTTGTTGTGTCCACTGGAGAGAATGTGCCTCTTCTGGGGACAAAGACCTTCAACCTTTCAGAACCAACAATTGTGAGGATAAAAAATACAAACTCCCCAGGTGGGTCCCTGAAGTGATTGTAAATGGGGCCAATTATGAGTCTTCAGGAAGGAAAGGAAATAGTTAATGTATCTACTGCTTCCTGAAGGATAGAACCTCAGCCTTGCAAAGTGTTGCCTCTGAGCAGGTGCTTCAGCTGTGCCTTTTGAGGCTGTTCCAGGGCTCTGTGAGGCCAGTTGCTTCCGGGGGATGTGGTGTGTGATACCACCATGATCTGGGTCCATCCCTCACCCACTTCCCTATAAAGCTGAGTCCCCTGGGTGCATTCTATGCCTGTGGATGGGCATTCTGTAAGCTCCTGGATAGTGGTCCTGGCCAAGGCTATGCAGACAGGAAGGGAAAATCCACACCTGTGAGAACAAATCATTGGCCCTTTCTGTATAAAAGGTGCCCAGTGTAGTACATTTGGCTCCAAGTGGCTAGTTGGTCTCAGTGAGAAATAGTTCCATATCTGGGGCTCAGCATTGGTCTCTGCTGCTGACAGGTTGGATATTCAGAAGCGACAGCTGTTGCGGGAAGTCAGGGACCCCAAATGAAGGGATCAGCTGGAGCCACAGCAGAGGAACATAAATTGTGAAGTTTTCATGGACATTTACCAGTTCCCAAATAATACTTTCATAATTTCTTATGCCTGTCTTACTTTAATCTCTTAATCCTGTTAGCTTCATAAGCTGAGGATGTACGTCACCTCAGGGCCACTATGATAATTGTGCTAACTGTACAAATTGATTGTAAAACATGTGTGTTTGAACAATATGAAATCAGTGCACCTTGAAAAAGAACAGAATAACAGCAATTTTAGGGAACAAGGGAAGATAACCATATGGTCTGACTGTCTGCAGGGACAGACAAAAAGAGCCATATTTTTCTTCTTGCAGAGAGCCTATACATGGATGTGCAAGTAGGGAAGATATCACTAAATTCTATTCCCAGCAAGGAATATTAATAATTAATACCCTGGGGAAGGAATGCATTCCTCGGGGGAGATCTATAAACAGCCGCTCTGGGAGTGTCTGTCTTATGCGGTTGAGATAAGGATTGAAATATGCCCTGGTCTCCTGCAGTACCCTCAGGCTTACTGGGATTGGGAGACCCCACCCTGGTAAATTTGAGGTCAGACCACTTCTGTGCTCTTGAACCTTGTTTTCTGTTGTTTAAGATGTTCATCAAGACAAAACGTGCACTGTTTAACATAGACCCTTATCAGTAATTTTGCTTTTGCCCTTTGCCTTGTGATCTTTGTTGCCCTTTGCATTGTGATCTTTGTTGGACCCTTATCAGTAGTTCTCTTTTGCCTTTTGTCCTGTTTCCTCAGAAGCATGTGATCTTTGTTCTCCTTTTTGCCCTTTGAAGTATGTGATCTTGTGACCTACTCCCTGTTCTTGCACCCCTTCCCCTTTTGAAATCTTTAATAAAACTCACTGATTTTGCAACTCAGGTGAGCATCACGGTCCTACTTATACGTGATGTCACCCCTGGAGGCCCAGCTGTAAAATTCCTCTCTTTGTACTTTTTCTCTTTATTTCTTAACTGGCCGACACTTATGGAAAATAGAAAGAACCTATGTTGAAATATTGGGGGTGGGTTCCCCAATAGACAGCAGCTAGGTCAGCCTTGGTAAAGGGAAGTCCATGCTCTTGGATTCACTTGTAACTTCCATGTCTGCCATTATGGCACTCCATTAGAGCACTCCAGTCATGTGCCCATTGATCCAGTTCTGGGGTAGCCAATGACAAAGCTATCTAACGTGAACTGGCCAAATTGTCTACTTGACTGTTCAGTGCCTCTCCCTTATGCTTTATGGTAGGTGATAAAGTGTAATAAAAAAGATCTTCACGCTCTGTCCCCACCCCCATATGTTCACCCACATGCCTCTATCCCGACCTCCCTGCCTATTATCTTCTCATCCTTTTCCATTCAGCCCTCTGACTACATGGCCTGGCCATTGGCTGCTGCAAAGAATATATATATATTCTCACCTCAGGCCAATTCTCCTTCCAAAGTGGATGACAAGGTCCCTTGCTTACATGTGTTCCTATTCCCACGTACCTCCATGTGAGCAAGGTACCTCTGACTGTCTTCAAAGTCACATTTAAACGTGGTTATAATCCAGCTGTGGTCCACTTCTGGCTTTCACTCATGTACCAAGTTGACTATTCACAGACCAAGCTCAGGCCTTCTTCTGTTCCTTCAGTTTATCATATGAGAAATCCCACATAGCTATAGGCTTGGGTTGGGGAAGAGACATGATGGAACCCTGGCAGATAACATGGTGTTCTAGGCTGCATCCCCATGCAGCTTACTCATGCCCTTAAACTGTGCTCAGGCTCAACACCAAAGATGCCATTTCTATTTTATGACGGCCTGCTGTTGGGCCTATTTTATAACTCAGTAGGTCCAACAGAGCCCAGCTCACAGTGGACAGTTTCAGATGCATGATCACTTGATGCCCCAGGATCAAACCAGGGTCCAATAATATGCCAGGGCCTGTTTCCCAAAAAATCATATACTTCCCAGCTGTGGATGGCCTGACCTTGCTCCAGAATCCCAGGGACCTACATTGTAATTCTCCCACTGGGGCTTGTCATAAACTCCTTAGTATATTTTTACCACCATCGACCCCTCCAACATCATAGGGTGTACCAAATCATATGGTCCAACTGGATGGTTCTGTGAGCTATGATCTGGACCTACTGCAGAGCACTTTCCCACTCCTGGCCCCACCAGACCTGGCATCCTTCCATGCTACCCAGTTAATATACCAGAGCAGTGTTCCTAGGTGTGGAACACATTGCCTCCAGAATGCTGTGAGACCTACGTGCTTCCTTCTTTGTGATAGGGCATGCAAGACGCAGCAATTTGTCTTTTATTCTGGGTGGGCTATTCCAGGCCACCTCTGACCAGAAACCTCACTGATGTAGTAGAGTCTCTGAATCTTCAAAGTGTACATGTCTTACCAAGGTCTCTACAGTAGCAACCACCCCTGGCTCATCCTATCTGATCAACATGATACCACTCTGAGGGAGGTTAGTGACAGAAGGAGGACCAAGTCCAGGATCAGCCCACCAAAGCCCTTCCAGCAGAATCTCTCAGCTGACCTGGATTTGCAGCCACACCAGGACCCAAGGATGCTTCCTCTCCTGACACCTCTCTCGACACCTCTCCCAGCCTCAGACCCAGCAAGACCTCCACTCACAAAACTCACACAGATTTTAGGAAATTCTCCTTCATCACCTTCGACAGACCTGGCTTACCTAGTGTATCATCTTCTTGGGTGTTATTGTGAAATAGATCAATCATGGCATCACAGACTTCTCGGCATGGGTATTACTCATCTTTGTTTTCAAAGGGCTGCTGGAAAAAAATAATAAGCAGTGTGTTTTGTCACAAGGTCTGTGACAAAACAGACCTTGTGTATGGGTCTGTCGGGGAAGAAGGAGGCTGATGGATAATAAGATGTGTTGGAAAGGATTTAAGGGAAGGAGGGTGTAATATGTGTGAGGGCTGTGCTAAAATAGAACTGGATCGTGATGATGCACAGAGAAGGGAGAGAGCTGAGCTTCCATGTGCGGTACAGGAGCCTGCCTGGCCCCGGATGCCAGTTATCGGAAGATCCAGTGATGAACAACGAAGGAGCACCACACTTGTTGCAAGACTCCCCAGCCAAACACTGCACGTCTTCTCTGCCCCAACTCCAAGACTTAGCAGCAAACTCTTCCCAACAGTCTGGAGGGTCAAGGCTGGAGTCTGGTGTCTTTGGCAGGACAACCATTCTAAAGAATATAACTGGTTCACTCTGGACAGGACCCCTCAGAGTCCTGGACCTCCTCTCCTACACACATATGCATATGCACACACACACACACGTGCACACAAAACAGCATGTTGGCTCATGCTGTCCATAGATCACACTCTGGTGCAGCCTCCACTTTAACAAAAGCAGCACTTAGTGACCACCTCTTGCTGATGAGTGTAAGTGTAAACAGGAATAAATATCCCAGGAACACTAAAAAATAAATAAAATAAAAAAATAAAAATAAAAATGGTTGTAAGCACTAAGCAAGTAAGCAGAGGTTGTAGCCCCCAATTACTTACAGGCTATAAATCAGAAGAAATGCATGCCAAACTTCTTGATCTGATGGAGGGGTCAGAAGGTCCTCAGATTAGCCACTGTTGTGAGTTGTCTACTCCTGCTCCCTCTCAATCAACCAAATCAAAGACCTTGACTTTAAAAAAAAAAAAAAAAAGATTGGGTCTAGGATGTGCAACTGACCAGAGAAGGAAGGACACTGGGGCACAGGGAGAGAATGACTCATCCCAAGGTCACATAGTCTAGTTGGTGGCAGAGCTGGTGAACTGGATCAGGCTGATAACCAGTTAAAGGCAGTTTCTTCTGCTCTTTAGGAATAGCACATGGGCTGTATACTTGTGTGCACCACCATGCTCAGCTCATTTTAAAATGCTTTGTAGAAATGGGGTCTTGCTATGTTACCCAGGCTGGCCTCAAACTCCTGGCCTCAAGTGATCTTTTTGCATTGGCCTCCCAAGCCCTGGGATTACAGGTGTGAGCCACCACACCTGGAATCACAGAGGCTGACCTGAACCCTGTAATGATTCACTGAAGAGAAGGACATGCTGGTAAGGAAGAGGTGCTGCTCTGGGGCCAGGAACTGGTCCAACACCAGTGTTCCACCAACCTCCAGGCCTGGTGCTCATGCTCAGCTACTCCCAGCATGGCCCCAGAGCTTATTAATGCACCAGAACCCTGTACCTTCTGAGCCTTCTGATCCACCCCAATCCCCAAAGCTGAGGCAGGGTAACAGGATATATTGGGTTGGAACAATGAAGAGAAGTTTGCTGAGCCCCACAAAAACTCCACTGTGCTTCCGAGAATGGAAATAGGGTCTCCCCTGGTTCCCTTTCCAGTAATTCAAAAATAATAGCTACTAACAACTACCAATTATTCAACATTCTGTGCCAGGCAAATACAATGTGTGATTTACACATATCCCTTTATTTAATCTGCAGGAAAATCGTGTTAGGTAAATACATCGTCCCATTATACAGGTGAAGAAATTGAGACTTAAAATGTTTACATAACATGGACAGGTCACCCAGTGGGTAGATGCACAACCAAAATTCAAACCCAGGCCAGCATAACTACTAAGCCTAGCTCTTAACCCCTCCACCATCCTAAGGAGTTCCTGGTTTGTCACGCCAGGGCCTGCTGGGCAGGAGCCCACTGTGCAGAGAGCAGATGGGCATGTACTTTCAGAGCAGAGTCTGCTTGGGTCTGACAGCACACAGATATCTCATCCTAGGCAGTTGTGTGGACTTCAGGGCCCAGGACAGTAGTGAGTGGAACCTCAGCAGGCTGCAGAGCCCTGGACCTCATATTCTTTCAGTCCACAGGCCACTCTGGAAAGAATTTGCTCTCCTAGAGTTTAGCATCAAGATATAGCATCTTGGCCAGGTGTGGTGGCTCACACCTGGAATCCCAGGCCTTTGGGAGGCCAAGGCAAAAGAATCACTTGAGGCCAGGAGTTTGAGACCAGCCTGGGTAACATGGCAAGACTCCATCTCTACAAAGTATTTTAAAATTAGCTGAGCATGGTAGTGCACACCTGTAGTCCCAGCTACTTGGGAGGCAGAGACAGGAGGATCAGTTGAGCCTAGGCGTTTGAAGTTGCAGTGAGCTATGATCTCACCACTGCACTCCAGCCTGGGTGACAGAGTGATACCATGTCTCCAAATAAACTTTTTTTAAAAAAAAAGAGGCAAATTTCAAACAGAAATAATAATGATTCTCTTGGATTATGGAGGAAGCCACTGCCAGAGGCCCATTCACAGTAAACCAGCATAGAGTGTCTTCAATTTTAAACTGTTTAAGATTAAGTTTTGGCCAGGCACAGTGGCACAAGCCTGTAATCCCAGCACTGTGGGAGGCCAAGGTGGACAGATTGCTTGAGTCCAGGAGTTTAAGATCAGCCTGGGCAATATGGCGAAACCCCACGTCTACTAAAAATACAAAAAAAAATAGCGAAGTGTGGTGGCACACGCCTGAGGTCCCAGCTACTCAGGAGGCTGAGGTGGGAGGATCACTGGAGCCCAGTAAGTCAAGGCTGCAGTGAGCCATGATCACACTCCCACCTGGGCAACAGAGTGAGACCCTATCTCAAAAAAGCAAAGAAGATTAAGTTTTATAAAACCTTGAGACGCCCTGAAATCTTATGGCTCATATGTGGGGAAAAAAAAAAAAAAAACTTGATAGAGGTTTTCCCAAGTTGGCCAATAATCCTAAAAATTTACATAGCATTATGTATAAAGATGTGAAGCTAAAAACAAAAACCTCTCTAAATTATCAGTAGAAATTTAATCAATAATATGAAAGGCTGAATTGTCTTTCTAGTCTCATGTAGAAAATGATTTTACAAAATGATTGTCACATAAAGCAAAATCACAGAGCCAGGAAAACATAGAAAAATAAAAACTATAGTTGTATCACCCAATTAATAACAATATTTTCATTTTCCTAGCTTTTGCAATGTTTGTGGTATTTGTCAACTTTCTGAAATTTATAATTTGCTATAAGTCTTTTCTCGTTCTAAGTGAATATCCACTTTCATGTGTAGTTTTGCGCTGTTGATTTTTAAGTCTTTTTCTGAAAGGAAGTCCCCCCAAAAAGTGTCAGGGCCCACAACCCCTTTATCCAGCCCTCATGCTCTTGCTGATTTTGTCCATGGTTTTGCCTATACCACACCCTCGGTCTGGCATCCCCTTTCATATCTTCTCTGCCTAGAAAATTCCTAACCCTTCTTCAAGGCCCTACTCAAAAGTCACCTCCTCTGTGAAGCCTTCCTTGACTAGTTCAAGAAAGTAGAATTCTCCCTGCACTCCAGAACACCACAGCACTTTCTCAGCTCTCTCTCCTTGGCATCTCATGGCCCTGGAATCACGCTCTGCAGAAGCCTCCTCCACCAGCTAGGCAGGAGGCTCCCAGGGCAGCCACAGCAGGAGCTCCCAGAGAACGTGTCTGCGAGGTGCAGTAAAGGCCCCGGGCATGGAGGGGTGGGGCTGGAGCTAACACAAGGCCTCCCAAGCCAAGAGTGCAAGGTTCTAACTCCCTATGTGACCCTGGGCAAAACCTGTATTTCCTTTGTCTGAGAAGTCTGTGTCTTCTCATCTGTCAGAGGAGAAAGGAATTACTACTTCACAGAGATAATAGATGTGAAAGCCCAGGGAAAGGTAGGAAGTGCTATGTCAATGTAGGGGGATTTGTGTTATGATTGTTGACAGATTCAGGTTTGCTGGCAGGAGACACTGAGCTAAATCCTGCGACTTAGAAGCCCACATCTCTCACCAGGCACACCTCAGTTTATAGAAGTGGGTGGTGGCGCTGCAGTTTCAGCTTCACAGGGTGTGACAGCCACCAGATTTAAAACTGAATGTCAACTGCACAATGGGAAGGAGGCGCCCTGGCTCCCAAATGTCCCTGAGGCGAGAGCTCAGCCTTCAGGTGAACTCGACTTCCTAGATGGTTCTCAGCAGAGGGGAAACAGAGTCCCTGGCTCCAGTCTGAGCCCCTTCCTCCTCCCTAGTCCAGCCCACTCATCAGCATGAGCTCCAGGCATTCATCTCAAACCTTAAAGCAGCTGGAGGTAAAAACAATAAAAATAATAAGTTATGCTTGTCCCCACACCAAACTCCACCCTGGAAATACTGCTGATACCAACATCTGCCATTGACTTCTCGCCCTCATTCCAAAAGACAAATTTTTATCAATACAAATCCTGCCTAAGATTGGCTTTTTTTTTTAAATGCATACACTCATTTCCCCCAGCACTGTGGAGAAGCAGGGCCAAAGGTCAGTGTTTGATTTGTAGCAAGAGGTGTGTGCACATCTGTGTCTCCCTGCCATGGATTCAGGCCCCCAGAGACTCTCGAGTGACCAGCGGACGGGCCCAGCAATTCCCCCTCCCTGCCCAGCCATTCTCACTTTTCTTCCACCATTTGGTGGACAGGCCCTCTCCCTGATGCAAGCCATGGCAGAGCAGAGTCTATGGCTGGTTTGTCTTTAGAAACTCCCCCCATTCTCCCTTTTGGGAAGGAGAGTGAGCTTGCAAAAGCAGCATAGCACGGTGGTCAAGAGAGCCTTCGCTCTGGAGCCCAACTGTCCCAGTTCAGCTCCAGCCACATGTTTATTAGCTGTGTGATCCTGAGAAAGTTACTTACCCTCTCTGTGACTCTGTTTCATCATCTGTAAATCAGGAAAATTAATAGTATCTTCCCAAGATGTTGTGCAGATTAAGCGAGTTAATATCATAATGTGTTTTGGACCAATGTCAAATGTGTGTATGTGCCTGGTAATTGTCAGCTTCTTCCTTGAAAACATAACGCCACATGGGCAGGGATTTCTACCTGTTTTGTTCATTGCTGTATACTCAATCTCTGGAATGGTTCCTGGAACATAGTAAGTTTTAAATAAAACACTACTTAATGAATAGATCTCCTCTCTAGGCAAATCTATTCAGATAGAGAAGACAAGGGTATGCCAATCTAACTGGAGAGGATTCTGCAGCATCTGTGAGGATGCAATCATTTGTTCATTTACCCAACCAATATTTACTCAGCACCTATTATGTAGCAAGCACAGTTCTAGACCCCTCCTGATACATTTGTGTGAGTGATTTTTAGATTGGCTAGTGTGAGCCGAAGCTCCCCACTCCCCATTCCCTCCTCCTGCACTTCTTGTGTATCCTCTAGCTCCAGGCCAGTTCCCAGCCCCAGCCCTGCCTCTCCAAACCTGGTGCCACCTCACTCCTCTCCCATCTCCTAAGTTTTTCCCAGACCCCTGGGTCCCTCCAGAATTGATTTTAATCAAGTCATATATGTACATAATTGTAAAGTCAAACAATTCTCCAAAGTTAAGCAGTGCTCCTCACCTGAGTCCTCCCCACCCTCAAGTCCCCACCCCTGAGGCAACCACTTTCCTCCCCTTTACACGTTTCTTCCTGTATTTACCTCTGTATTTCTGAATAATTGATTTCTATTGCTATTTGATGATTTTTTTTTCTTTTTTATATACTAGCTAATGACGTCCTACAATGGAAAATAAAAATTTGGTTCTTTGGCAATACATATACACACAAATATGCACACACTTCCCCTCCCTGCAAAATTCCTCCAGTATAGTTACATGATTGGTTTTGGTTAGAACCGAATTAGGGTACAGAGTATTATGATCATGTAAGTACTATTCACAGATTAACATGCAGTCTGCTTTGAGTATATTTTCTTTCTTGTGCAACTTTTTAATTTTCTAAGAAGTTAATAATTGATACTTTTTTCATTTGTTTAGTTTTCTCTTTTCCTATCATTAACCCTCCCCAAACTCCCTACCACATAGTAAATTTCCTTTCAATTCAGTTAAATACGTTAGATGATCTATAACCTTTTTATTACTTGGAGACGTCTCTCCTGGAGTTCCCCATGATTCTACTCCAGTTTGGACTGATTTCTCTCTAGATATGCCACAGAACCATCTTCTTGGCTCATAGCTGCTCCCTCATCCTAGGATTTCCTTTTGCCTTTCTCCCGTGTGGCATCACCTATTGCCTGGACCTTATGCCTTCCTCTTTCTTGGCTTAATCCCCTGTTTCAGAAGAGCACATCCTCCAATAACTTCCTGAGAAAGAGTTCTTAGGAAGTAACGTTAAGACCTTGCGTGTCTGGAAATACTTTTGCTACTCTTTTAATTGACAGTTCGTCTGGGTATAGAAACCTAGACTGTAAATAGGCATAGAAATCTAGATTACAAATTACCTTCCTTCAGAAGTTTAGAGACATCACATGATTTTCTTCTAGTTTCTGGAACTGTAATTTTTTTCATCCAGCTGGAAAGAATCTGTTTTTTGTCACAGTGTTCTAAAATTTCGTAATTACGTGCCTTGCTAAGAATCTTTTTTTTTTAATCCATTGTGCTAGGCAATAAAGGGATTCTTTTACGTGAAAACAGTTTTCTTTTATCATGCCTTTGATAATTTATTTGTCTCCATTGTCTTGGTTCACTCTTCACTCCAGGACTTGATTCTCTAATATTCATTTCTTTTCTGTCCTAGTTTCCATATTTTTTTTTTGAGGCGGAGTCTCCCTCTGTCACTGAGTCTGGAGAGCGGTGACACGATCTCAGCTCACTACAAACTCTGCCTCCAGGTTCAAATGATTCTCCTGCCTCAGCCTCCCAAGTAGCTGGGATTACAGGTGGATGCCACCACACCCAGCTAATTTTTGTATTTTCAGTAGAGATAGGGTTTCACCATGTTGGTCAGGCTGGTCTCGAACTTCTGACTTCAAGTGATTCGCCCTCCTCAGCCTCCCAAAGTGCTGGGATTACAGGTGTGAGCCACCGTGCCCAGCCTCTATATTTTTTAAATTCTACTTTCTGTTGAACTTTATCTTTTAACACTTATATTGAATGTTTATTTCTGCCAATAGGGGGAAACCCAGAAACAAACCTATTTTATAATTTCCAAGATCTTTTTTTTTCTGAAAATTCCTTTTAAAATTTCTTCCTGGCCAGGCGCAGTGGCTCACACCTGTAATCCTAAGACTTTAGGAGGCCAAGGCGAGAGGATCACCCGAGGTCATAGTAAACTTTCAATAAATATTAGATCATATTATTATTTGTACTACTCCTCTTTCCCAGCCTGCTAAATGTTCTCCCTTATCCTCTCTTCCTCTTTCCAATCCCAGTATACATTCTTCCCTCAGAGTGACCTTTTTAAAACATTAATCTAATAAATCAAGTGCATCTTGGTTTGCTGGGACTAAGGGGTTTCCCAGACACAGGACTTTCAGTGCTAAAACCTTCAGGTCGAACATTCCAAGCAAACCGGGGCTAACTGATCATCCTGCCACTCCCCTGCATAAAAAAGCAGGTGAGGCTTCCCCTTTCTGTCTCAGTAAAGCACAAATCCCCTGCCACTCAAAGCCCAGGGCTTCTAGCCCCTGCCTGCCAGGCTCCAGCCTCTCCTCCCTGCCCACTGCTCCATCTGCTCTGGCTGCTTCCAGCTCCGCCCTTACAGCCCCATGCTGTTCCACATGCCCGTTTGCCTTCCCTTCTACCCAGCTAACTCGTGCTTTAGGTATCTAGCAGTAAGACCTTTTCTGAACCCCCAGATAGGGTCATGTGCCCTGCAATAAGGACTCCTCGGGAGAACCAAATGGACAGGGTGTCTGTAGAAGAGTCTCTCCTGTTTCTTCACAGCTGCATCCCTGGCAGCCAGCACAGGGTCTGCCCCACACTAAGATCCAAGTGGTTTTCTGCTGAATTAACTAAGTCATTAAAATGTGAACAGCCCTTTATTATCTGCTGGCATTTGGTGGTGATCAGTTGGCACCCTGCTGGGAGCAAGGTGCTAGGAAAGATACACCAGATTTGGAAAGAATTTTCCAAGGGGCTGCCTTGCCTCTTCCTCAGCTCTGCTATACAGAAGGAAGACTCCAGGGGAACCACCGCCAGGCCTAGGCATTTCTTAAAACCCTCCTCATTCTGGGAATTAGGAACCTCACCCTCCACACCCCCGCTGTCAGCCCAGGCACTTGGCTACACCTGCCTTGCCATAGGCACAGCCCTAATTGGGATGGGTTCTGGTGAAGGGTTAGCCCATGGATGCTGGCACCAATGCAAAGCAAATTTTGTGATCTTACTGCTTAAATTCACCTTGGAGCAATCTGCCGGTGTACAGTTCCGTCTCAGCCTCTCTCCCCTCTGCATTCCATCTCCCACCCAGGCCTTGCTCAAGCCATCTGCATCTTGTTGATCCCCCTCTCCCCATCCCAAACTCTGCCCCTGGGGGAGCTCTTCCCCTGACTCAGCTCCCACACCACTCCCATCTCAGAGAGCTGCTGCCTCGAGCAACACCCGCAACACCCGAGATCTGCTGGCCAGGTTGTTTCCATGGAGTCCCATTCCAAGAGGTTCTATTCAAAGGGGTTACATCTTGCCCTGCAGGGAGCATCTGGTGAAAGGGAGAGTTAAAAGGCTATATCTGAATTTCTAAAGGGCTAAATCAGAAGTGGGGAGCAGGAGGTAAGAAGAAGAGAAAATAAATTTTTAAAAAATTAAACCATCTCTTAGAAAATGGGGGTACTCAGTGACAATCTCTTAACTGTGACTCCCCAGCTGGCAACCACATCACTCTGACCTTTGCTTGTGCCATCACACTCCCTTCTCTGACTCTCCCTGCTCCCTCTTGCCCTGGCAGGGACCTCTGTAGCTATCTTAGGTCCATCCCAATAATCCAGGGTGATCTTTCTGTCTCAAAATCCTTAACTTCCTTCTCCGCAGAGGCTGTGTTTTCCTCTGAAACTAGATCCCCTCTGAGGGCCAGAGCTTTCTCCCCTCACCTGGGTGGTCCCTAAAAGAAGGACTGTGTCCCTGCTCAGCTGGCAGCTTATTCAAGGCCAAGCCTCAGTCTCCCTATGAAGGCTGGGGGCCCCCGTGAGGGCCTCCCCACCTCTTTCCAGCCCAGGGGATCTTGAGCATGCAGAGGGAAGGAGACGATGGTGTACCTCCATCCTAGCCCCTCAGGGATTGAGGGTTGGAAAGGAGGGCACAGCTTTAAAATGCTGCCAAGCCGGAAATTAAAAGGGGTTCCACCTGGCTTCCGATGTGGGGCTGGACCTGAGTTCCAACCCCCAAGGCTCTGGTGGAACCGACAGCAGCCGTGGCCTCAGTGAGATCTGCTGTGGGTCCAGAGAGATCATGCCTGAAACAGCAAGCCTCCTCCAAAGCCATCCTTCTGGTTTCCTCTGCAGTGACTCTCAAGGAAGCACAAGGGAGAGAATAGGAATCATTATATGTTTAGGCCTTCCTGCGTGCTGACCTTGCATACACTGCCTCACATTACCCAATTACAGGCTACTTCTGGATATTTTAAAATGGTCTGGAAAGGAAGAGGTAAGCCAGCTCCCCATTTTCCAAGCCAAGGTCTACCAAACCCCGTCCACTAAGTGCAGCGCCCTGCAGGACTGTCTCTGGCACCCACGCAAGAGCTAATGCGGATGTGATCATTCAGTTAACAATCACTGGTGAGCTACTCAGTGCCAGGTCTAATCCAATTAACGTACTGGGACTCTCCCCTCCACCACCCTGCCACCTCACCTCATCAACTTGGCATAGATTTGTGTGTAGTCACAGTCAAAGGATTTACAAATCTGACTACAGAGGTAACTGTAGGATTTTTTAAAGGACTCAACCACAGGATTTAACCAAAGCACTGTACAGAAATCTTCCCAGAAATTTTCACCAGAGACATTTCCTCTCCCTAAACCTTCTGCCTCAACACAAAAATCTCTTCAGCTCTCTCATCCAGTTCCCTTTCCAGTTCCCTCACTGCTACATCATTCTTCCTGTCCCCTTTGTCCTTCCTCACATTGCCATTCCTAGCCAAAAGCAGCCACTCAGACTTCCATTCCTCCAGCCATTGCATTGCCACCTCGGAGAGCAGAGGCACTCAGCAGCTCCACGATCTGCCTCCTTCAAACTTGGCAGACACAAGCGCAGCACCTGCAATGTTTAGGTCTACACAAGTCAGTTGTAGTCCTATATAGTAGCAACAGTTAGTAAAAAAAGTTAACAACACCATTTGTTATAGAACAAACAATTGAAATGTCTAGGAATCAACCCAGCAAAATACACCAGTTCTGAAATGTATCTGGAAGAGCCTAGATAATTTTGAAGATGAACAAGATCGTGGATGTGGCCTACCAGACAGAAGACTTATGGTAAAGCAGTGAACACCAAGACATGGAAGTGAAGGCATAGAGCTAGAAAAGCAGAACAAAGCAGACATCCTAGAATTAGGCCCGTACATAAATGGAAACATGATCTGTGAGACAGGTGGGCATTGAGTGAGGCACTGAGGCAGGGGGTGGGGAGATTACAAAGCAGTGGGAAATGACAGCCGAGTCAGTAAGTGATACTGGGATAATTAATTATCCATATAAATAAAAAACAGATTTAGATTTCATTCTACATCACATAATATGCAAAAAAAAAAAAAAAGAGTTAAAAACTTAATTTAAAAAAAAAAACTTTAGGCCAGGCACGGTGGCTCATGCCTGTAATCCCAGCACTTTGGGAGGTGGAGGCAGGCAGAGGTCAGGAGTTCAAGACCAGCCTGGCCAACATGGTGAAACCAACTCTCTACTAGAAATACAAAAATTAGTCTGGCCTAGTGGCACATGCCTGTAATCCCAGCTACTTGGGAGGCTGAGACGGGAGAATAGCTTGAAACCTGGGAGGCAGATGTGGCAGTGAAGCGAGAGTGGGCCATTGGGCTGCAGCCTGGGCGACAAGAGCGGAACTCCGTCTCAAAAAAAAAAAAAGAAAAAAAAAAAACTTTAAAATGGGCCAGGCATTCTAGCATTTTGAGAAGCTGAGGTAGGAGGATCAATTAAGCCCAGGAGTTTGAAACCAGCCTGGGCAACATAGTGAGATTTCACCTCTGCAAAATAAATAAATAAATTTAGCCAGGTGTGGTGGTATGCACCTGAGGTCCCAGTTACTTGGGAAGCTGAGGTGGGAGGATCACCTGAGCCCAGGAGGTTGAAGCTATGGTGAGTCATGATCCTGCCACTGCACTCCAGCCTGGGCAGCAGAGTGGGACCCTGTTTCTGTTTCTTTTTCTCTTTTTCTTTCTTTCTTTGTTTTTTGTCTTTTTTTTTTTTTTTTTTTTTTTTTTTTTTTTTTTTTTTTTTTTTTTTTTTTTTTTTTTTTTTTTTTTTTTTTGCAGTGGTGGGATCTCAGCTCACTGGAATCTCTGCCTACCAGGCTCAAGCAATCCTTCCACCAGTATCCAAGAACTTATTGCCAAATCTAACATTGTTAAGCTTTTCCCCTGTTTTTTAAGAGTTTCATAGTTTTTGCTCTTACATTTAGGTCTTTGGTGATGGTTTCTATCTTAAGCTGGTGGGTAATCAGGCATTCCTTGTGTTATTTGTTATATTGCAGGGGATGTGGGGGAGTGTGGATTCTCTTTTGCTCTGCCTGCTTTTCTTGCATTGCATGAAACACAAGTCCAGTCAAGTCCTCTCTGCCATGGTCACTGGTATTACTGCCTAGAAGATCATCTTGTGTATATCTTATTGAGGCCATTGTCTTCTTCTCTGTCTCTGAAATGGAGCAAGAAGTAAGTAAATATCATCTAAAGAATGGGGGTCTTACCAAAGCCTGGGAAGGGGAGAGGGAGAGGCGAATAAAAAGAAATTGAATGGGAATTCAATTACTGGGGAGGGGAGAGGCAGCGGGGAATGAAAAGAAATATATAAAGGGTTATATAGAAGGAATACAGAATACAGTTACATAGAAGGAATAAGTTCTAGTATTTGATAAGTTCTAGTGGTTTGACAAGTTCTAGATACTAAGTTCTAGTATTTGATAGTACTAGATAATACAACAGGGAAATTATACCAACAATAATTTATTGTAAATGTGAAAATAGCTAGAAAAGAAGAATTGTACTGTTTCTAACACAAAAGATAAGTATTTGAGGTAATGAATATTCCAATTAGCCTGATTTGATCATTAAACATTATATACATGTATCAAAATGTTACATGTACCCTAAAAATATGTACAACCAGGATATATCAATCTTTTTTAACTCTTTGGTGAGCCGGTGGTGTCAGACAGCAATCTTTAATGACCAGCACTGCTCCTTGCAGAGCAGGGCTAACTCACAGGCAGCATGCGCAGAGTCAGCCATGATATATCGACTTTTTTGAACTTTTTAATACCAAGAAAAAAAAAAATGAGGGTCTTTGCCCTTATCCAAGTGCTAACCACTCAGAATACCAAGAGCATCTGAGCTAATGACTGGGAGTGAGAGACCAAGCTGACATCTGTCTGGGTAGATGGCACTCCCCTCCAGCACCCTCCTCCCTGAGTCTCCTGCACTACTACTTGCCCTGGAGTCACCAGGAAGGAAATCCAGACAGGGCTGGCTTCCTCATACAAGGGCTTGAACACGGTATGAAAAACACAAATAAACACAAATTAGAAAGCTCTGGAAAGTGGGCACACCCTGGAAGGAAGGCCAGACATACCAGAGTCTTTATCATATTAAAATCACATGTGCCAAGTGCCAGGCTCATGAGGCAAGGCCTGTGTGTGCTGGAAAGATATGTGAGACACTGCCCTTGTGCTAAAAAAAAAAAACAAAACAAAACAAAAAACACAGTTGTGGAGGCTGCTGTGTATAAACCCGTGGTGAAGAGCACTAGCCTTGGGGGCCAAAAATCACAGGTTTGAACCTGGTTCCTCTACTTCCTAGCTATGTGGATGTGACAAGTTACATCTCTGAACCTCAGTTTCTCTGCTTGTAAAATGGAATAAAAAATATTCAGGCTGGGCGTGGTGGCTCATGCCTGTAATCCCAGCACTTTGGGAGGCTGAGGTGGGCGGATCACCTGAGGTCAGGAGTTCGAGACCAACTTGGCCAACATGGTGAAACCCCATCTCTACTAAAAATACAAAAAATTACCCAGGCACAGTGTCGGGCACCTGTAATCCCAGCTACTTGGAAGGCTGAGGCAGGAGAATCACTTGAACCCGGGAGGCAGAGGTTGCAGTGACTCAAGATCGCACCACTGCACTCCAGCCTGGGCAATAGAGTGAGACTCCATCTCAAAAAAAACCGGGGGGGGGGGAGCTTTATATCTATGAATGTATTTAATCATTACAACACATTTAAGAGTTAGGAACTACTATTATCACCCCCACTTTACAGATGTGAAAGCTGAGGCACTGTAGGATTACATAATTTGCCCAAGATCACACAGGCAGTAAATGGTCACACCTGGATTTGAACTCAGGCAGTCTGGCTCTAGAATCCTTGCCCTTAATTGCTGGACTCTGACACCTAGCTTAAACCTGTTTATTTTTATGTCTTACGCTACCCACCTTGTGAGCTGTGACCCTACAATAGCAGAAGTGGCGGTGGCAGTGGCAGTGGAGTGGCGGTGGCAGTGGCGGTGGCAATTGGGTGGCAGTGGCAGTGGCAGTGGACTGGCGGTGGCATGGCAGTGGATTGGCGGTGGCAGTGGCAGTGGAGTGGCGGTGGCAGTGGCAGTGGATTGGCGGTGGCGGTGGCGGTGGCGGTGGCAGTGGATTGGCGGTGGTGGTGGCAATGGCAGTGGGGTGGCAGTGGCGGTGGCAGTGGAGTGGCGGTGGCAGTGGCAGTGGAGTGGCGGTGGTAGTGGCAGTGGAGTGGTGGGGACAACAGTACGAATCACAATCAGAATTCAAGGGCACGAATGGGAACATTCAACCACTGCCATGAAACTGCAAAACTTGAAGGCTCTAACACTGAACCTTCAAATTTATTAAAGTTCTATCTCAATCCTAAAATTAAAGCCATATAGTGGCCTTTTCCTCCTGAGCCCTGAGGTGGGGAGGTACAGAACACTCCTGGACAAGTGGGATTGGGCCAAGCTCACTGCAAAAGGAGGGATGAAAGTGGCTTTCCCGAATTCCTCACCCACCATCATTCCTCCAGTCTCAACCAGGAAGATGAGAGAGTCAAACACTGAGCAGGGTAAATGGAATCGCCACTTTGGGAACTCTGGATGCATGCCACTTCCTTTCCCTGGGAGGAAAGGCCCCTCCAGGTCTACCTGGTCCTGGAGCTGGACAAGGCCCATCCAAGAGTCCCACCCTGAGGGCGGGAGCCGCCGCCTGTTGTCAAGTCTGAAAAGCCACCATCTGGGCTTCCTTCCCAGGGATTGATTCATCCCTACGTCTGTCCTGGTAGCCTTCGCAGATTACAAAACCCTCTTTATCCCATTTAGTTTTTATGACAGCAATCAGAATGGTGACTTCATTTGAGCCCCAGCCAACCTCACGATGTAATGTGAATCCCTCCTAATGATGAAATGAGACATTGTCCCTTTTGCTTCGATTTTTCACTGTTGCTGCTGCTGCTGTTAGATCCTGCACCTGGCAAAAGTAAGTGCAAAACTCATCTGGAAGTGAATGATTGAAAATTCTAGACAAAACCTCTGCAAGCAAACCAAAGAAGTTAATTTGTCTGAAGACACAGAGCTAACAGAGGCTAACAGAGGCTGAGCTGTGATCACACAGCAGTCAATCTGTCCCCACAGTGCTGCTGTTTCATAGATGACGAAAACAAGACTGGGAGAGGTGAAGTGGCTTGCCCAAGCCGCAGGGCTGGTGAAGAACTGAAGGAGACTTAACTCAGAGCTCCAGATCCCTAAGGTAGGCACTCATGCCTTCTTTGAAGAAATGGAGGACTCCACTGACTTCTGACAGAGGAAACACCTATGCAATCCGCCGACAGTCGTGGTTGGCAAGCCACAGAGTGTGACACACAAGATAGGAGAGGGAGGCACTGAAGCCTCCTCAGTTTTCTTGGGGTGGGAGGTCCAGGAAACCCCACCATCAGCCCTAAGCATGTCTGAAGAACCCCATCTCTGGCCCAGGGGCCCATAAGTCTTTCATTGAATCCCTTCCCAGCCCTCCCCCTCCCCCAACACTCAGCACTCCTGATCCCTCCGCTCTGCCAAGAGTCCCCACCCACAAAGCCCCTCACAGTCAGCCCCTGATTCCAGCCTAGCCTGGTCAGAGCACTGCCCCTCACAAAGACGGGAACTCCCCAAGCTGGGGCTGCTTCTTCCCCATCAGGCAGACATCTGCCATTGCCCTTCTGCAGCCCTTTCCTCCCACTGCTAAGGGCAGGGAGTTCAGACCTGGAAGTTCAAGAGAAAGAGATGAGTTCCGGTCTCTCCCCCTTCCTGGGTCTTCATTTCTACCCACTCCCAGGAGTGTCCGGCCTCTGGGGAGGTTTTCCTCATAGAGGAAGAAGGAATATGTTGCCCAGGAGACAATGCCAGCCTCCACCCTGTGGATTCAAGGTGAGTCCTCGTGGTTGAAACTGCAGGAGGAAAAACAGAGACTGAGGTGGCTTTGGTCTCACCGTCTAAGTAAACGCTAGCACGGGTGCCGTGGGGAGTCCCTCGCACAAAGCCAAAGCATTCAGTCTACAGTGCACCTTGAACCCAGCACACAGGCATTCTTAAACCCAAGAGCTTGACTCCTCTCTCCCCTGCAAGCCCCAAGGACTTGGTCTTCTTGCTCTTCCTCTGTAGTAATTCTGCCACCCCTCTGTTCCTTGGGCTTGCAGCAGTCACTGCTGGTCACCAACCATCCACCAGTCCCCTCTCCTTCCTTCTTGCTGGCAGACCACACCTTCTGCAACCAAGGCCGACAATGCCAAAGACTTGTTCTCCAAGCCTCCTGTGCAGCTAAGTGGCCTAGACGGGACCTAGTTCTGGCTGGTGATATGAAGGAGATGTCGTCTGGAGAGTTTATGAGAAAGATTTTCTGCCTTTCTCCGAAACAAAACAAAAAAAAAGTTTTGGGAGAAAAAAAAAGTTCCCTGCACTTCCTATTTACTTTGTTTTTGTTTCGGTTTGGTGTTTTTTTGTTTTTTTGTTTTTTTGTTTTGAGACAGAGTCTTGCTCTGTTGCCCAGGCTGGAGTGCAGTGGCACTATCTCGGCTCACTGCAACCTCCTCCTCCCGAGTTCAAGTGATTCTCCTGCCTCAGCCCCCTGAGTAGCTAGGACTACAGGCGTGCACCACCACACCCAGCTAATTTTTTGTATTTTTAGTAGAGACAGGACCTCACCATGTTGGTCAGGCTGGTCTCGAACTCCTGATCTCAAGCAATCCACCTGCCTTGGCCTCCCAAAGTGCTGGGATTACAGGCATGAGCCACTGCGCCCACCCCTATTTACTTTGAATGTTGTCATGGAAGGAGCTGTGCTTATTGCTTCTCAAGAAGAGAGAAAAGAATTACAGAGCAACTGGAATGGTTGAGCTGCAGGGATCTCTTATCTCTAGATTTCTCATTATATGAGATAATAAACCTCTAGTTATAATCCACTTTAAACAGTTGTTTTAATTATTTGCAACTGGAAGGATCTCAAATGGCACAAATTTCCTTTTCTAAGACTATTCCTATTCCAAGAATAATATTCAATATTCTTGGAATTCCTATTCCACTAATCTTGGAATTTCCAATTCCAAGAATAATGAAGGGACACTCAATCTCCAGCTACCCTCTTTGATGCCACCCAGAAATTGGACGTAAACCATAAGTCCCAACCAGACACTCTCTGGCCAAGGGGTCCACTTGGGCTGAACTCCTGCCTCCTGCTTGTCTCGCTAGGAAAAGAAGGGATTGAGCAAATATATGGAAAATGGAGCATGGAGTCAGATAATGAAACTCCCATGGGAAGTTTTGGGGGTGAGAAGGTGGAGAAAGACGATACTTGAGTTACTCCACTTGGCTTTTTCCACTGATGTAGCTTGGTGTGACACCTCTACCATTTTCTTTTTTTTTCTTTTTCTTTTTTTTTTTTCGTTTGAAATGGAGTTTCACTCTGTCACCCAGGCTGGAGTGCGGAGGTGCCATCTCGGCTCACTGCAACCTCTGCTCACCAGGTTCAAGCAAGTCTCCTGCCTTAGCCTCCTCAGCGGCTGGGACTACAGGCGCCCGCCACCACACCCAGCTAATTTTTGTATTTTTAGTAGAGACAGGATTTCACCATGTTGGCCAGGCTTGTCTGGAACTCCTGACCTCAAGTGATCTGCCCACCTCGGCCTAAAGTGCTGGGATTACAGGCGGAAGCCACCACGCCCAGCCCCCTCTACTATTTTCTAAATATCCAGGTATGTGACCTCTTCCTTCTGTGACTTCCTCCTCTCTATTAAATCAGCATACCAATTATAACCCCTCCCACCCTTGTGTGTGAGGCCCTCCACAGCCCACCCCAGGCATGTTCCTTCCCAGCAGCTGTAGCACAGTCTGCTCCGGTCTGACAGGTCTCACGGTGGCCACCTTCCGAGCCCAGATCAAGTCCTGTCAAGTCCTGCTTGCTCTGTGAAGACTCCCTAACCGCAGCAACCCTGCTGCCCTCTTCCTTCCACAAATGCTTGAGATTGTATTTCCTCCATCACTTTACCTAGCCTGGTAATTACACAGTCATCATCATTTAACTACCATAAATGTTTGTTTCATGTAACAAAAACCAGGACTCTACTCTTGAGGTCATGGCCCCAGAGCACATGGGTGATATAAGGCCACCCTGGCTTGCAAATTCTCAGCCCATGGGAGCAGGCTCTGCCTGCCTCAATTCTGAATCAAAGAAGGACATGTTCACAAAGACTTTATTTGTGGAACAACGTGTTTTCCATTACCACACCAACACAGGCCTGATCTTCCATCATCCAAAGCAGCACATCTCATAAACCACAGCTAACATCTTTAACAACAAAGGGCAGCTTTTGGTGACTGCTGTTCACAAGTCTTAGGGTATCATCTCTGCTATCTGCACCACAGACACTATTTCTGGCCACTTCAAGCTTTTCTACATCTACCTCCAAAATATAAATCTTTATATAGTCTTCTCTACTGGCATCTATAAATTAAAAATTCTGAACTGCATTTGATACCTACATGTCAGCAGGGGCCTCTCTGTTCATAACTACCACCACCCTGCCCTGATTCCACCCTGCACCCCCCACATATGTCCAAAGCCCTCGCCAAGATTCCCACAAATTACAGGAGTCTGTATATTCTGGGGCTCATTTCTGCCTATGGAGCCTGTATTCATGCATGACATATCTGGCCTATACCTTGAGCCACATGCAAAATTCTACCCTTACCTCAATTTCCACCCAACACAAAACAATACAGATGAAAAGCATCAAAGCATTCATGAATGTAGATGATGTTGTTAAATACTAGGAAGGGAGATTCTCAGGGAAGAATCATTTCCATCTAAAAAGGAAAGCCACTAGATTTTCCTGAGGTTAGAGAAAATTCAGAACGCACCAGAGGAGGAGCGTCTTCCTGAAAACCAAGTGCAACTAAGGGGCATGGAGGTGAAGGAAAAGTCAACCCCCCCACCCCTAGGCGGGTAAGGCGAGGCTGAGCTTCTGGTGAGCAGAGCCCTGGCATGGATGATGTCTGATTTCAGCAACAAAGAGAGGAGCTGGAGATTGAGTGTTCCTCCATAATTAGTCTTGGAAGAGGCAATTTGCAATACTTGGGAGCCTTTTGACTGCAAAAAAAAAAAAAAAAAAAAAAGTAGAATACTTGATTTAAAGTGGATTATAAATAGAGGATTGTTATTTCATATAATGAGAACCTAGACATAAGAGGTCCCTGGTTTGGTAAATTCTGCAGCTCAACCATTCCAGTGTCTCTGTAATTATTTTCTCTCTCCTCATGAAGACCATGCAGACCTCCCCTGCCAAAGCCAAGGTATGAAGCAGGGTGGCACCTTCCCAGCTGCCACCAAGCTCCTCCCCACCTTCCTTCTGAGAGCCCTCTTCCATCAAACCATCTCCTCCCTTTTCCCTCCTTCCGCTGCCTGCCCTCTCCTGCTAAGGTCTACTTCGCCCCCTGCTGGCCAATCTTGGCAATGGCCTAGGTCTACTCCGAGACCCTCCCCCGGTCACACCCACTTTCTAAAATAAGAGTACTGGTGTCACCCCTCACCCAACCACTGCTCCCAGGAGGCCAGGGGACACATCATTGACTTTCTGCCACCAGACTGCAAGGGAAAGAGAGGGGATCAGTGTTGGGGTCACTGTGACCCACGCAGGGGGAAGCTACATGATGCCTCATCCTTACCGTGAGACCGGCAGCTCCTGTGGTCGCGGGTGGTTTTCCCCCGAAATGGGAGCTCCCTAGAGGTCACTCTGTGGTTAGGGCCACAGGCTGTCGTTCTGAGTCCCTCGGGCCAGCTGAGGGAAAGCTACTGGAGCGAAGCAACAACAAGCAAGGGCTAGCATGGTAGGTGAACACCCAGCTGGGGAGGACAGGCTGGCCCCAGGGGACATTTGCCTGGGGTCACACCTGTTCCGAACCGCCCTGAGACAAACCGAATCCACTCCCAAGGTATGTTGGATTTTTCCCAGAGATTAATCCCATCCTTAAAATGCAGAACACATAAGATTCTCTGCCAGCTGGTCTGGCTTCCCCACCCGCCTCCCAGAACAGCAGGCTGTGACCTCATCCCTCCCCAGGACCCATGGCAGGTATTACCCCAGTGGCCTGTGCCTCAGCCCACACTCACCCCATCACCTCATCCTACAACCTCTGGGCTCCCCAGACAACAGCAGGGGCGAGACAGCACAGGCCAAGGCAGATGTGGACACAAGGAATCTTCAGCAAGAACTAAGGCCCCAAACCCAGCTCAGAGGATCCAAGCCTCAGAGCACTCTGGAGCAGGGAAGCTCTGAGAGACCACCAGGGACGGGCCAAGACTCCAGCCAACTCAGATGAGGTGAAGCCCACCTCTGCCTCCCTTGCCCCCAAATGTTTCTCTCCCAGGGTCTATCTTCCTACATTCAATCCACTTAGCACCTGCCGGGGCCAGGCTGCCCTGGGCACTGGAAAGACAAAGATAAACAAGACAGACAGGATTCTTGCCCTCTTAGAGTTGATGGTCTGAGAACTAAGAAGTCATTGTTAATTTTTCTTTTTCTTATCTTATTTTTATTTATTAATGAGAAAAATCCATCTTCGTTACAGAAAATGTGGACTATACAAAAGCATGTAAATTAGAAAATAAGAACTATCCATTATGTTCCAAATTATTTTTTTATGTTATAATGCATCTTCCATTATTTTTATATTTTTATCTAATTAATGCATGTACATAGCTTTTTTAAAGTCAAATAGTTCAAAAAAGTTTATAATAAGAAATTAGTATTCCCGCTATGCAGCCATAAAAAAGAATGAGTTCGGCCGGGCGCGGTAGCTCAAGCCTGTAATCCCAGCACTTTGGGAGGCCGAGACGGGTGGATCACGAGGTCAGGAGATCGAGACCATCCTGGCTAATACGGTGAAACCCCGTCTCTACTAAAAATACAAAAAACTAGCCGGGCGAGGTGGCGGGCGCCTGTAGTCCCAGCTACTCGGGAGGCTGAGGCAGGAGAATGGTGTAAACCCGGGAGGCGGAGCTTGCAGTGAGCTGAGATCCGGCCACTGCACCCCAGTCTGGGCGACAGAGCGAGACTCCGTCTCAAAAAAAAAAAAAAAAAAAAAAAAAAAGAATGAGTTCATGTCCTTTGCAGGGACATGGATGAAGCTGGAAGCCATTGTTCTCAGCAAACTAACACAGAAACAGAAAACCAAACACTGCATGTTCTCACTCATAAATGGGAGTCCAACAATGAGAACACATGGACACACGGAGGGGAACATCACACACCCGGGCCTGTTGGGGGGTAGGGGACAAAGGGAGGGAGAGCTTTAGGACAAATACCTAATGCATGTGGGGCTTAAAACCTAGATGACAGGTTGATAGGTGCAGCAAACCACCATGGCACATGTATACCTATGTTATACTTATGTAACAAACCTGCACACTCTGCACATGTATCCCAGAACTTAAAGTAAAATAAAAAATAATAATAATAACAATTAAAAATAAAAATAATAAAATTAGTATTCCCTGTCCTACCTGCAGTCCCTCTTCTCAAAAGAATCAATCATTTTAACAATTTCTCGTTCACTTATTTGGTGTACTCCCATCACTCTAATAATGTGGCTTATGTTTCTATTACTTAATGCATTGTCTTTAGACATTATCTGCGGAATGCCTACAATGAAAGATAGGGATGCAACTCTCTTTTGTTCTACTTCCCAACTCTGCTCTATTCTCCTCCGCAGTTTTGATAGTTATATTATAATTTTAGTTCTTCTCTTGACTACCTTTGTAACTTTTAATAATAAGTCTAAGCCTCCCTTTGTTTTCAGACAGTGCCTCTGAACTCCCCACACTAGAAGAGGATATGTGTGTCTCCCCGTTTCCCTCCAACCTCCCTCCTCACCTTCCTCCTCTCACCTTCTGTCAGTTACAAGTTTACGTGTCATGTAAACACTGTCATGTAAAACACTGACATTCTGTTCTGGAATCATAATAAGTCTTTGGGCTTTGTTTTTTTTTGTTTTTGTTTTTGTTTTTGTTTTTTTTGAGACGGAGTCTCGCTCTGTCGCCCAGGCTGGAGTGCAGTGGCCGGATCTCAGCTCACTGCAAGCTCCGCTTCCCGGGTTTACGCCATTCTCCTGCCTCAGCCTCCCGAGTAGCTGGGACTACAGGCGCCCGCCACCTCACCTGGGTAGTTTTTTTGTACTTTTTAGTAGAGACGGGGTTTCACCGGGGCTTTGTTTATAGACCTGTTAAAAATCATCAAAAACCGGAAAGTAGTGTTTACATTATTATGAAACATTGTTATTGTTTACTACAAAGCTAAGATGACACTTCTTTCTGTAATGATCCAGAGTTACAACCTCTTGTCTCTTGCAGAATAATATTACTAGCATGTCAATAAAATTCTTTTTTTTCTTTTTGCTATAGACTGAATGTTTGTGCCCCCAATATTCATATATTGAAAACTAATCCCCAATATGATAGTATTTGTAGGTGCGGTCTCTGGGAGGTGATTAGGTCATGATGGTAAAGCCCTCATGAATGGGATTAGTGTCCTTATAAAGACACTGCAGCGAGTCCCTTTACTCCGTCCACTTTGAGGACACAGTGAAAAGACTGCCATCTACGAACAAGGGAGCCGACTCTGACCAGACACTGAATCTGCTGGTACCTTGATCTTGGATTTGGAGCATCAGGAGCTATGAGAAGTACATTTCTGCTGTTAAGCTATCTAGCTTATGCTATTATATGCTATATAAAAATAACCTTTTATTAAGAATAAAAGATTATGTTAGTTTTTCTAAATAGCTCTTACATTCATGCAGGGTTTACTGTGCTATTGTGAATGTATATCTATTTTCCCAACGGTTTCTCCTCTGCATAAGAAGGTTGCTTAGAAGTACCATTTATGGGACAGTCACAGTGGCTCAAATCTGTAATTCCAGCATTTTGGGAGGCCAAGGCAGCAGGATTGCTTGAGCCTGGGAGTTCAAGACCAGCCTGGGCAACATAGCAAGACTCCATCTCTAAAAAATAATTTTTTTAATTGGTCAGGTATGTAAGCACATGTCTGCAGTCCCACTACTTGGGAAGCTAAGACAGGAGGATTGCTTGAACCCAGGAGCTTGAGGCTACAGTGAGCTATGATCACACCACTGCACTCTAGCCTGGGTGACAGAGTGAGATCCCAACTCAAAAAAAAAAAAAAAAAAAAAATACCATATATGGCCTGTCAAGCTTCACTTGAGGGTGAGTTGACAGGAACCAGCTGTTTATGCTGGAACTGAGAAGGCTTTATTCTGGGGGGCCAAGGCAAAAGAGCCAGAGTATGTGTTCATTTTTTTAAAGAAGAGCAGGACCTAGGCAGCTATTGCTCTGCAAGCAGATAAGAAAGAGAGGAAAAGGGTTTGACTGCCCTAGCTGGTGCCTGGACAGACTTTCAGTTAACCCTAGCATAGCCTGTCCCTTCTCACTTCCACCCTCTATGGTCAACTCATCCCTAAATCTCTCTGGGGTGCCCAAGTGTAGGTCAGCCCCACCTCCTCCCCAGGCCTTTGCAGGCATCATATTCTGTTCTGAGGCTTCCTCCACTCTGTTTTATCCACCAGCACACCTCCTTTGCCTTTCCAGCTTGGGGAAATGTTTAAGTCTCCTACCCACTGTCTGATCCACCTTATATTATCTCTGCTGTGATGGGTCTATAGTCCCCCTTTAATGGGATCTCTGAAGGGAGACACACACACAAGTCCTTAACCATTATTGGGAATGAAATACCCTTTATGCTTCATTTGTTGTATTTCCTCCCAGACGTTTTCAGAGCCATAAGTTTATGTTTCACAGCATACTAATTTCACAGGAGATTAATAAGTTTTCAGAAAAGAAAAGGGAAAAAGCACAGACAAATAACTTTGGAAAATTTCTCCCTTTTAGAAATTCACAGTACACATTAGCATAATAATGCATCTGTCAATATTCAGAAATGCGAGGAGCAGAAACTGCCTCAAACTGATTTGAGCAGAACAAAATTTTCCTTAAATAACACTAGATTCTAGTATTCTAAAAATAACTGAAATAATTCTAGCTTCAAGAAGACTGGAGAACTAGGGTTTAGAAGGTGGGCAAGAACAAAGGAAAATTACGCAAAAAGAAATGCCAAAATCACACCACTGAAACAGCCTGATGAGGACCTTGGCATAGTCACTCTGAACACTGAATGGCACGGGCACTGAGAAACGTGGCCGGCCCCTGCCAGGAAGTGTTCCCCTCCACCCCTGCTTCTGGGGTAACCAGCGCAGCTCCAGCTCCTAGACAGGTGCATCCATCTGACTGGTGAAGCCACCAGGAAAGAGAAAAGGTAAGGAACTGGAATCGTCCACTTCAGCCATAGGAGATGGACACTGCCTGATGAGACGAGGAAGTCCATACATGGAGGATGAGGGGCCAGGAGTTGGGTGGCCAAAATAGAAAAAAATATCCAATAAGGCACTGAGAAGACTTGACAAAATGAAATGGTTTTATATAGTTTTGCTTAGATTTTCCTAGCCTTGTTTTACCAGATCCCTTTTTCTGGAACGATTATTCACAAACATCTCACAGACAGTGGCGTTCTACAGAAAGCAATACGAGAAATGCTGTCATAAGTTTAGAGAAATAGTTATCATTTTTACACAAAATTGGAATTGTACTGTATATACAATTTTGCATCATTCAATGTGTAACAGTATATAACTTACCTGTATATAAGTTAACAGAGCATAGTGGATATTCTTTTCTCTTTTTTTCCTTTTTCTTAAGAGCCCGGGTCTTGCTCTGTTGCCCAGGCTAGAGTGCCGTAGCTATTCGCAGGAGTGATCCCAATACTGATCAGCACAGGAGTTTTGACCTGCTGCATTTCCAACCTGGGCCAGTTCACCCTTCCTTAGGCAACCTGGCTGTCCCCTGCTCCCAGGAGGTCACCATATTGATGTCAAACTTAGCATGGACACCCAATTAATTGGCATAGTGCACTGCAGCTCAGGACTCATGGGCTCAAGAGATCCTCCTGCTTCAGCCTTCTGAGTAGCTGGAACTATAGGCACGCACCACCATACCCAGCTAATTTTTTATTTTTTGTACAGACGGAGTCTCCCTATGTTGGCCAGGCTGGTCTTGAACTCCTGGCCTCAAGCAATCCTCCCGCCTCGGCCTCCCAAAGTGCTGGGATTACAGGTGTGAGCCACTGCACCCAGCCTGTTTTTTCTTTTTCATACTTCCTCACCCTTTTCTTTGCTTTCTGCTTTCACTGTATGTGTCCTATTTTGTTTTATCAGATGCTCTCCGGTTATTTGTAAAACATATTTTGCTCTCCATTTTCCCTGCATGTATTTTAAAGATTTTCAAAAACATTTTCACAAATATTATTCTGATCTTGCAAATTAAGAATAAATGTATATCCTTTTATTCTCCTCATGCAAAATGAGGAAATTAATACACTTTTACTCTTTCTCAATCTATTTGCTACTTACTGGTGTCCAGCAATATGACTTGTGACTTAAACTCTGCTTGTTGCTCTTTTTTTTTTTTTTTTTCTTTTCCTTTTTTGAGAGGGAGTCTTGCTCTGTCGCCCAGGCTGAAATGCATGGTACGATCTCGGCTCACTGCAACCTCCATTTCCCGAGTTCAAGCGATTCTCCTGCCTCTGCCTCTGCCTCCCGAGTAGCTGGAATTACAGGTGCCCACCACCACACCCAGATTTTAGTAGAGACACGGTTTCACCATGTTGGCCAGACTGGTCTTGAACTCCTGACCTCAGGTGATCCGACCGCCTCTGCCTTCCAAAGTTCTGGAATTACAGGTGTGAGCCACAGGACCCAGCCTGATTGTTGCTAATTAATTGTTGTGTTTTCATTTTATTTTTTCTTGAAATAATTATTTTTTAAGGTTACAGTAAATTTTATTATTATATTTCAATTATTTAGATCTAACAGTATGTTTAACCAGTTTTATTGGTTTACCATCAAGAATTCTAAGTCACTATTCCAGAATTCTTAAAAATTTTATTCATCTTTTGGTCAGGGATAATACTTCTTCAAGTAATTTACTTCAAGAAGAGAATATGAGGCTGGGCATGGTGGCTCACGCCTGTAATCCCAGCACTTTGGGAGGCCGAGGCGGGTGGATCACGAGGTCAGGAGATCCAGACCATCCTGGCTAACATGGTGAAACCCTGTTTCTACTAAAAATACAAAAATCAGCTGGGCGTGGTGGCGGGCACCTGTAGTCCCAGCTGCTCGGGAGGCTGAGGCAGGAGAATGACGGGAACCCGGGAGGCAGAGCTTGCAGTGAGTCGAGATCGCGCCACTGCAATGGAGCCTGGGCGACAGAGCAAGACTCTGTCTCAAACTAAAAAAAAAAAGAGAGAGAGAGAATATGATTCTTTACTTCAAGAAGAGAATATTAGGGACCTTTGTACATCTAGAGGTATTTTTCTGGTGTCCTAACAGATGGCTAGCTGCTTCATTAGATTTATGCAATTCTGAGGCACAACCTTTTCTTTCCTCAAAAACTGAAGATTTTGCTCACTTGTAACTTCTAAGAAATATGAGATTCACTTGAATTGCTCTTTTATAGGCAATCTTTTTATTTTCCTTGTGATTCACTACTTTTGCCTGAGAGTGTCTAGGCATATCTGTGTTTTCATACATTTTTGCCTGGGTTGCAGCAAGCCCTTTTGGTCTACACAAAATCTATGCGGTAGGTGCTACAGCTCTAGAGAAAGTTGGGATTTGTTGTGGCTGTTTATCTGTTGTCCATGCCTGTTGTGACTGACATCCAGCAATGTTGATGGACACTGTTAAGAGCTATTCTTATTGTTACAATGAATGTGCCATGCACCACTCCTGGTCTTCTCTTTCTTCTCTCGTATGTCTACTTTCTGCCTGATGATCCTTTATTCTCTTGTTAGATACAGAAAGATTGGGAAGAGCAGGGAAGAGCTCAGGGCTCTGGCTTCCTTACAGTGACAGACAGATAGGAAGGCAAACACCAAAATCAAATTAAAATATAAAATAAAATAAGCCCTACAATCTGTTGTGTGTTTGGTAGTAACCCTGTGTAGCCAGGAACCTCCTTCTTGCCCATATTGGGGGAGGGGATGGAAGACTACCCCTTCCATGCACCACTGCCTTCCTCGGTTTCCAGGCCCCACCACCCGTGTGGGCCTTTGGTGGGTGGAATGGGAGGCTCATTGAAGTGTCCAGGCCCTGTGTTCCTCCTGCTGGCGCTGATCAGCACTAGGAGGGGCCATCTCAGTGCTAGAGCTGTTCTGCAAGCCCAGTGCTCTCAGCTCCTACCCCCACCAGTTGTCCCATATGGACTGGCCGGGGCCACAATAGAAGGCTTAAGGAAGGCTTACATATGCTTCCAAATCTTTATTATCTGGCATCTCTACCCTGGCTTTTTAAAATGCAAGCACCAGGACGGGCACAGTCACTCACACCTATAATCCCAGCACTTTGGGAGGCCAAGGCAGGCAGATCGTGAGGTCAGGAGGTTGAGACCAGCCTGGCCAACATGGTGAAACTCCATCTCTACTAAAAATACAAAGATTAGCTGGGTGTGGTGGCACGTGCCTGTAATCCCAGCTACTCAGTAGGCTGAGGCAGAAGAATTGCTTGAACCCGGGAGGCAGAGGTTGCAGTGAGCTGAGATCACAGCACTGCACTCCAGCCTGGGCAAGAGAGTGAGACTCCATCGAAAAAATTAAATAAATAAATAAATAAATAAATAATAAAATAAAATTCAAACACCAAAAATGTGACACCTGCTTTTTCTGGTTCTTCACTAACCGTGTTCTCTAAAGCTGCCAGTGACGCTGGTCCAGCTGCCTGGATGCAGAGTGGGCTCCAGAAACCACTCAGTGAAGCCCGGTTGGGAGAGAAAACACAAAGGGATCCCCACACCCTGTCTCTGGGCCCTCCCAGGAGCAGACCCTGTAGGACAGCAGTTCTCAAAATGTGGTCCCCAGAACGGCAGCAACAACAGCACCTGGGATCTTACTAGAAATACAGTCTCAGGCCACCACAGACCTGCTTGTGTTAGGACCTCTGGGATAGGGACCCAGAGATCTGTGTTCTAACAAGCCCTCTGGTGATCCCGGTGCCCACTCAAGTGTGGAAATTACTGCTCAGTTACCAGGTGTCCTCCCACACTTTCACAGGCTGCAGAGAAACTAGTCTAAGAGAGAACAGAGTGCAGAGCACTGACCCAGGGCATTTGTATTTCCTTGTGTTTGCTGTTTGTCGGGCTGGGTAGGGTAGTGTAGACATTTTGCCTTACTCCTTACCTTCAGGAGCCATTTCACAAGAATGTGATGGTGTCACGCTCTGTGGGCCAGGTACCTTTTAAATTGGATGCTCTCTTTTGAGACTCAAGGCAGCTTTATAGGATAGATATTGTATCCCATCACTGTGGCTTGAATATTTGGCCCCTCTAAAGCTCATGTTGAAATGTAAACCTCAGTGTGGAAGTACTGGGAGATAAGGCCTGTACGTGGTGATTGGGTCGTGAGGTCCCTGGCCCCACAAATCCACTAATCCATTCATGGATAAATGGATTAATGGATTAGTGGGCGATCATGGGAGTGGGATTGATGGCTTTATAAGAGGAGGAAGAGAAACCTGAGCCAGCACACTCAGCCCCAACACCATCTGATGCTCTGTGCTGCCTCAGGACTCTGCGGGGAGTCCCCACCAGCAAGAAGGCCCTCACCAGATGCAGCCCCTTGACCTTGGACTTCTCAGTCTCCAGAACTGTAAGAAATAAATTCCTTTTCTTTATAAATTATCCAGTTTCAGATATTCTAAAGCAACAGAAAACAGACTAAACCACTAGTTTTTCAGCTGATGAAACTAAGTCTCAAAGAAGTTAGCTGCTCTTTCTAAGTCAAAGTCTAACTCCCTGCTGCTTTCTGCAGTGCCACACTGCCTCACAGTGGCACTGCATCACAGCCTGGCACCAGACCACCTGGGTTTCCATCTCAGCCCTGGCACCATCCCTGAGGCGTGGGCACAGCTCTTCACTTCCCTGAGCCTCTGTTTCCTTACCTGCAAAATAGGGGTAAACCCAACCTGCCCAATCCACCTACCTCCCAGAGTCATTTACAGGGCCAAGTGGGAAATATGACCTTAATACAATATTAATCTTTCCATTTCCCCAGTTGTGTGTGTGTTGGCAGAAAGCAGTGGTACAAGTGTGGGCAGAGGACAGTGACTCAAACAGTGAGGCAGGGGAGAGTCACCAAGGGTACATGTTGCTATGACATAGTGTCAACGTGGGGGCTCCTGAAGGGATGTCTTAGGATATTTTGAGGGGAAAAACTCCTGCACTAAGACTCACTTCAGAGAAAAAGAGAAACTGACCAGGTGCGGTGGCTCACACTTGTAATCTCAGCACTTTGGGAGGCGGAGGTGGGTGGATCTCCTGAGGTCAGGACTTTAAGACCAGCCTGGCCAACATGGTGAAATCCCATCTCTACTAAAAATACAAAAATTAGCCAGGCTTGGTGGTGTGGGCCTGTAATCCCAGCTACTCAGGAGGCTGAGACAGAGAATCACTTGAACCCGGGAGGCGGAGGTTGCAGTGAACTGAGATTGCTCTACTCCCTCGTGGGCAACACAGTGAGACTCCAGAAAGAAAGAAAGGAAGAAAGAAAGAACGAACGAAGGAAGGAAGGAAGGAAGGAAGGAAGGAAGGAAGGAAGGAAGGAAGGAAAGAAAGAAAAAGAAAGAAAGAAAGAAAGAAAGAAAGAAAGAAAGAAAGAAAGAAAGAAAGAAAGAAAGAAAGAAAGAAA